>NC_082735.1:660000-793216 GCF_030144855.1 Hypanus sabinus | reverse complement strand
TCTCTCTCTCTCTCTCTCTCTCCTATCACTCTCTGCGTGTGACGGTCTCTCTCTCTCTCTCTCTCTCTCTCTCACTCTCTCTCCTATCACTCTCTGCATGTGACGGTCTCTCTCTCTCTCTCCTATCACTCTCTGCGTGTGACGGTCTCGCTCTCTCTCTCTCTCTCCTATCACTCTCTGCATGTGACGGTCTCCCTCTCTCTCTCCTATCACTCTCTGCATGTTACGGTCTCTCTCTCCCTCTCTCTCTCCTATCACTCTCTGCATGTGACGTTCTGTCTCTCTCACTCTCTCGCTCCTATCACTCTCTGCATGTGACGGTCTCTCTCTCTCTCTCTCTATCACTCTCTGGCTTGTGACGGTCCTCTCTCTCTCTCTGCCTATCACTCTCTGTGTGTGACGGTCTCTCTCTCTCTCCTATCACTCTCTGCATGTGACGTTCTGTCTCTCTCCCTCTCTCTCTCCTATCACTCTCTGCATGTGACGTTCTGTCTCTCTCTCTCTCTCTCCTATCACTCTCTGCATGTGACGGTCTCTCTCTCTCTCTCCTATCACTCTCTGCATGTGACGGTCTCTCTCTCTCTCTCCTATCACTCTCTGCATGTGACGGTCTCTCTCTCTCTCTCTCTCTCTCTCTCTCTCCTATCACTCTCTGCCGTGTGACGGTCTCTCTCTCTCTCTCTCTCTCTCCTATCACTCTCTGCATGTGACGGTCTCTCTCTCTCTCTCCTATCACTCTCTGCATGTGACGGTCTCTCTCTCTCTCTCCTATCACTCTCTGCATGTGACGGTCTCTCTCTCTCTCTCTCTCTCTCTCCTATCACTCCTCTGCATGTGACGGTCTCTCTCTCTCTCTCCTATCACTCTCTGCATTGTGACGGTCTCCCTCTCCCTCTCTCTCTCCTATCACTCTCTGCATGTTACGGTCTCTCTCTCCCTCTCTCTCTCCTATCACTCTCTGCATGTTACAGTCTCTCTCTCCCTCTCTCTCTCCTATCACTCTCTGCATGTTACGGTCTCTCTCTCCCTCTCTCTCTCCTATCACTCTCTGCATGTTACGGTCTCTCTCTCTCTCTCCTATCACTCTCTGCATGTTACGGTCTCTCTCTCTCTCTCCTATCACTCTCTGCGTGTGACGGTCTCTCTCTGCCTCGCACTTGCTGCTCACGGTTTACGTGATCAGGTTTTCTGGTTGGTCCTTTTTTTTGCTTTTTTTGTGTTATTTTGAATTGGGGTAGCCTACAGGTCATGGAACACTCAGCTGAACTGAATATGGCTGAACTGTTTCCATTTTGTGTTATAAATTCTGTGCACATGCTCTCCTCTCTGCACTCCTCCCCCTGTTTTGTTCTGCCTTCTGCCTTCTTTCAGCCTTGATGAATGGTGTCAACCTAAAAAAATTACCTTGTTCATTCCCTCCAGAGGTACTGGCTGACCAGCTGAGTTAGAAACACAGAAAACCTACAGCACAATACAGGCCCTTTGGCCCACAGATCTGTGCCAATCACGTCCTTACCTTAGAAATGACCTAGGGTTACAAATAGCCCTCTATTTTTATGAGCTCGTTGTACCTATCCGGGTGTCGCGTAAAAGACCTTCCACCACTGTTGCCGCCCGTGTCATGAAGTCACCACTCTCTGCGTAAAAAGACTTACCTCTGACATCTTCTCTGTACCTGCTTCTTGGCACCTTAAAACTGTGCCCTCTCATGCTAGCCATTTCAGCTCTGGGGAAAAGCCTCTGACTATCCACATGATCAATGCTCCTCATCATCTTGTACAATCTCTATCAGGTCACCTCTCAATCCTCCGTCACTCCAAGGAGAAAAGGCCGAGTTCACTCAGCTTATCCTCACAAAGCATGCTCCCCAATCCAGGCAACATTCTTGTAAATCTCCTCTGTATCCTTTCTGTGGTCTCTTCTCATGTCCTTCCCGTAGTGAGGTGAGTTCTTCCAGAATTTTGTGTGTTGTCCAGATTCCAACATCTGCCGAATCTTTTGTGTCGTCGTTATTAAGGAGATCTGGATTGGAGGGACAGGACCTAGAAATAGATTAAATTATGTTCATCAAATTATACAAAGGTCAGTTTAACTGATTACCCTAGCAATCCGCACTGGTTGCGGTTGTGGTTACTGAGAAATGAGACGAGCTCTATTCACCCAACAGTTTTCTAGACCTATACACACATCTCTGTCCATCACCAATCTGCACCCTCACTGACTTAGTGATTGAAAGCCACTGCTGCTGGAGCAGTCTGGGGTATCGGGTACACCATATTAAAATTGCAGACACTATCAGGAAGGCAAGTGCTGTGTTGGCTTTTACTGCAAGAGAAATTGAATGAAAGCTCAGAATGTTTTACTCCAATACATCAAATCCTGGTGAGATCATGCCTGGAACACATTGTCCAGGATTGGTCTCTTCAGCAATACGAGTTTATGTGTTTTAGGCCAAGTATATTGATGGCTTTCCAGATTAATTCCCTTGGATTTCAGATATCCTTTGAGGAGAGCTGAATGAGGACCGGGCCAGGACTCTCTGGGTTAGAAGATGAGCGATTTCTTCATCCAAGAGTAGGTGTACCTTTGGAAGTCTTCTTCCAAGAGGACTCTGTTAACAAATATTTCCAAGAAAGGAAAAGTTAGATTTGAATGTTAAGGGAATCCAGGAATTTGGGGTTACTCCAAGAAAATGGTGCTTATGTAAAAATAGAACTATCCCTCAGTCTATTGAATGGTAGCAGAGCAGTTAGTACAGCACTTTGCAATGGCCACTGTAAGATTGGGATTAGAAGATTGCGGGGCTGATCTTATTGAAACCTACCAAATGTGAAAGGACTAGATAAGGTGGATATGGAGAGGATGTTTCCTATGGTGGGGTATCCATAACTAGAAGGCACAGCCCTCAAAATTGAGGGGCAACTTTTTAGAAGAGAGGTAAGGAGAATTGTTTTAGCCAGTGAGTAGTGAATCTGTGGAATGCTCCGCCACAGACTGTGGTGGAGGCCACGTGTGTAGGTATATTTAAAGCAAAAGTTGATTGTTTTCCTGATCAGTCAAGATATCAAAGGATATGGCAAGAAGGCAGGTGTGTAGGTTAAGTGGGATCCGGGATCAGCCATGGTGGAATGGTGAAGCAGACTTAATGGGCTCAATGGCCTAATTCTGCTCCTATGTCTTATGGTCTTATTTGGGAAAATTGTTCATGCCTTTATTCCTTCTACCAAAGTTCATGCCATACAATTCCCTGCTGTATTCCATCTGCCACTTCTTTGCACATTCTTTTATTCTGTCTAACTCCTTCTGGAAACCTCCAGCATTCTCAATACTCTCTGCTTCTCCACCTATCTTTGTATCATTCACAAACATGACCACAAAGCCAAAAGTTCCATTATTAAATCATTAACCTATAACATGAAAAGAAGCAGTCCCAACACCAACACAAACCACGAGCCAGCAGCAGCCAACCAGTGAAGGCCCCCTATATTCCTATTCTTTTGCCTCCTGCCAGTCAGCCAATCTTCTATTCATGCGAGTATCTTTCTTGTAATACCATGGGTTCTTACCTTGCTTAGCAGCCTCATGTGAGAGGCCTTCAGAAAATTCAAGAAAACAACATCCACTGACTCTCCTGTCGTCTATCCTGCTCTCAGAGAATTCTGATTTGTCAAGCAAGATTTCTTCTGATGCTGACTTCAGCCTATTTTCATCATGTGCCTCCATGTACTCTGAAAACTCATCCTTCACTGTGTCTTCCACAGTTAAGAACAGACACAAAATATTTATTCATCTGCTATTTCCTTGCTCTCCATTACTACATCTAAAGCATACAATTAGGGTTAGTAAATTATGTGCATACTGTGTTGGTGCTGGATGCATGGTGATCCTTGTTGCCTTTCATCACAATCCTCACTGATTTGGTTTGATGCAAAGGACATATTTTATTGTCTGCTTCAATATGGAGACAAATAAAGCTACCACTCAACCATCAGGCTCTTGAACCAAAGCGGATAATTTCACTCCGCTTCGCTCACCCAACACTGAACCTATTTGCACGCCCAGTGGCTTACTTCCAAGGACACTTCATCTCATCTCGATATTTAATGCTCATTTATTTATTTTTATTATTTCTTTCATTTTGTATTTGCACAGGTTGTTGCCATTTGCTCACTGGTTTAACATCAAGTTGGTCTGGTCTGGTCTAGTTATTATTCAGCTGTGGACTTGTCATGTTTGCAAGAAAATGAAGCTCAGGGTTGTATAAGGTGACATATAGGCACTTCGATAAAAAAATTACTATGAACATTATATAGTTGGACATGCATGATGAGGCAACTGCTGTCCTCCTGCTCTGTTGTTTTACAGAGTTGGTTTCTTGCAGTAATTGGTTTATTTTCCTTATTTAAGCCCATCCGGCTGACATGTGAATCCTGACTAGAATCTACTGGCCTGACTGCAGGTGGGTCCAATCCTTCCAGATTCCATGGAGTGTCTTGCAATCTACTTCGACAACATGCTTCCACTCTGTAGGCTGGACGTCAGTGGTTCACCACGAAGGGCCACCACCTGTGAAGAGTCTCCTCAGACATTCGGGTCACCCTGATAAACAATGTATTCACAGGTTAGGTCTTCCACAATGCAGACATATTCTGTGGAAATCCCTCCACCACCCATACTATGACTGCTGGTGTCAATACTGAGTGTGATTACTGGGTGTCAATACTGGGTGTGATTACTGACTGTGATTATTGAGTGTTATCGGTCTGGTCCATGAAATCCGCATTCTGGGTTCATGGTCTGGTCCATTTTTCCTTCTTCCAGGGTTTTCCATTTTCCCTTGTTCTGTTGGTGCTCTAATTGAGTCACCTGATTCTCATTTTGGGTTGGCTACATAATTAGCTCCTGGGTTCAGTGTCAGGGTTCAGTGTCATTTGCCAAACCCACTAGCTACAGACCAATAGCATTAATATCAAATATATGTAAGATAATGGAAAGGATGATAACAGAAAGGTAATAGTATAAGCTTGAGAAGAGGGGAATGCTGGCAAGTTATCAGAGTGGTTTAAGGAAGTGAAGGAATTCCATGGACTCAGTGATAAGGTTAGAGACTGAAATAAGAAAGGCCCAGGCAAATAAAGAATCAGTAGTTGCAGTGTGTTTTGACATTGAAAAAGCCTATGATATGATGTGGAAGGAAGGATTATTAACTAAACTGCATAAGATGGGGGTTGGTGGGAGAGTTTTTAATTGGATTAAAGATTTTTTGTTTGGTAGAAAAATTCAAGTTTGGATTGGATCAGAATTATCAAAACAGTACATACTGGGAAATGGCACACCTCAGGGTAGTGTGATTAGCCCATTACTTTTCATCATTATGATCAACGATGTCTTCACAAAGGTACCAGTGGATATAGGTAGGTCACTGTTTGCGGATGATGGGGCCTTGTGGAAAAGAGGCAGGAACATGGAGAATATAATCAGGGAACTACAAGGAGCAATTGATGAAGTGGTGGAGTGGAGTTATGATTGGGGATGTCGATTTTCAGTAGAAAAACTCAAACTGTATTTTTCACCAGGAAAAGAATTGAGGTAGGGAAGAAGTGAAGTGTATGGGAATGAATCGGAAAGGGTTGGATCATTTAAATTTCTGGGAGTTATATTTGATTCATGATTAACGTGGGCAGACCATATCAGGAAAGTTGAGGAGAAATGTAAAAAAAATAACAAATGTGATGAGATGTTTGACTGGTGGGGAATGGGGAGCAAGTTGTTCAGCATTGAAGAGAATGTACGTGGCTTTAGTAAGATCTGTGTTGGATTATGGAAGTGCAGCATATGGATCAGCTGCCAGGTCTCTTGTAAGGAAACTGGATGTGATTCAGGCTCAGGTTTTGAGAGTGTGCAGTGGGGCTTTTAAAACATCACCAGTATCGGCCCTGCAGGTAGCAATGGGAGTAATGCTAAGAAGGATGCAACTGATGGCAAACTACTGGGCTAATTTGCAGGGGCACAATGATTCTCACCCTGCTAAAGGAGTGTTGCAAGAGTGCTGGGAAGATGTGAGGTTTCAGAGGGATAACTTTAGTCAGGTAGGGAATGGTATTGCTAAAGAACGTTGAGTGTTTGATCTAAGGATAAGTCCTTCAGTAGTTTATCCACTTGTAGTTCCATGGAAGCTTGTATGGCCTGACATAGACTGGCATTTGTTAGAGGTAAAAAGGAAAGGAAAATATAAAATTGATTTGGTAAGTGCATTTAACTGTCATGTGATGGAAACGTATAGTGCCTATACTCAGATTTTTATACAGATGGTGCTAAGGAACCTAAAACAGGAGTGACAGGGTTTGGAGTGGCTATACCAGCAAAAGAGATTGCAATCAGTAGAAGAACATCTAATAAGCTAGATACAGTGGAGATGTTGGCAGTGTTGGTTGTGTTGCGATGGGTGGAGAAAGCTAGACTAGTCAAAGCAGTGATATGCTCAGATTCATCCTCAGTCCTGGCAAGTTTAAGGTCTTTTCACTCAAACAGTCGGCAAGATGTACTTTATGAAGTCCTTCAATCAGTCACAAGAGTTGCAATTCAGAGAGGTCAGGTAAAATTTCTATGGGTTCCAGCACATGTAGGGGTGAAGGTGAATGAGAGGGTGGATGAGTTGGCAAAGAGGGTGTTACAGAAAGAAAATATAGAAATGCACATTAGTATCAGTAAAGCAGAGGTTAAGTGTGTAATCTGGGAAAAAGTCATCCAAATGTGGCAAGAAAGATGGGACAGAGAGGGGAAAGGGAGGCATTTATATCAAATACAAAAGTGTTGCAGGTACTAGGATAGGCAGTGGATACAGAAGAGAGGAAATTGTGTGGACTAGGTTAAGGCTGGGGCACCGTGCACTAAATGAAACATTGAAAATGATAGGGGAACACCAGACAGGATTGTGTGAGGAATGTCAGGAAGAGGAGTCAGTTGCAGGAAGTATGGGATACAGAGAGAGATGATGAGAATTAATCTAAGGGAACTGGGCTGCAGGAATTCACATGAAAAGGGTTGCTGGGCATGGGTGAGGGAGGGCAAGTCAGGGTATTTTTTTCCTTTCTTAAGGGATACAAGGGTTTTTTAATAGGATATGATGGATAAGCAGGAATAGGGTACTAGGATGGCCAAAGATGGGAGGATGAAGTGTAGGTTAGGGTATGTGTGTGTGTGATTGGGTGAAGTGATTTAGAATGTAAGTCTATTGTACACTCCGGAGCAGAAGGTGGAGGTAATGCACCATTAAACTGGGTGCCAACTGCCGTAAAATGAGTGAGAGTGAGAGATTGATTTGATTGATTGATTGATCGATTTATTTATCTATCTATCTATTTATTTATTTATTTGGGTGTTTGTTTATTTATTTATTTATTTGCTGGACTTTTCCCTTCCCTTCACCTTCCTCCTGAAGCTTTGGCCCGAAGACTTCCCTGCGTCCTCACCTGTATCACTGTCAAGTTCTACTGCCGGGGCAAGACCAGAGCCTTGCTGTGTCTAGATAAGGAACTGTCTGTCGTTGTTTGGAACTGTCTCTATGCCTTGACTAGGTAGGTCCAGCCGTTTGCCGTTACCTTGTGTTGGGGACCGTCTGTCTATGTTCTGTGTACGAGTCCCAGCCCTATGTCCTTCTCCCTAGGAGGGGTCCTGATTCTGTGTAGAGCCCCAGCCTGAAGTCCTGCTCCGAAGGAGGGGCGCTGGCTCTGTATTCCATGTCCCCTGTGTTCCTGTTCTCTCAAGGCCAAGGCTCCTCGTTCAGGTGCCCCAAGATCGAGTCAAGGCTTCGAGTTCTTGTCTTGTCCATGTGCCTCATCCTGTGTAGGAGTTCCATGTCTAGTCTTGTAGCCAAGCCTCGCCTAGTCCTATAGCCACGTCATGTCTTCACCTAGTTCCGGGGTCTGAGCCTGAGTCAAGACCCAGGTTCTGGGTCCTTGTCCAGTCTCTGGCTCGGAGTCAATATCCAAGCCTAGAAGAACCCAAACCTCGCCTAGTCCGGCAGCCAAGCCTCGAAGAATCCAACCATCATCCAGTCCTGTAGCCATGTCATGTCCTCGCCTAGTTCTGGGGTCAGAGCTCGAGTCAGGACCCAAGTTCTGGGTCCTTGTCCAATCTCTGGCTTGGAGTCCAAGCCCAGGCTCCCAGCTCCCTGTTCCCTGTCCTGGTCCTGCTTTCCTAGCCAAAGTCTAGCCCAAGTCTGTGTTCCTGTCCCATCTCCTTGTCTATATCCTGTCCCATCCCTAACTCTAGTCCAGTCCAGTTCCCAGTACTTCAGTGTCTGTGTCTTGCATCTGGGTCTGCTCCCAGCACCACCCCCCCCCCCCCCCCCCCCCCCCCCGTTATGATGCTGTGTGCAACAGCTGACTGTGATTACTGGGTGTAATTACTGAGTATCATTACTGGGTTTTTACTGCTGGGTGTGACAGCTGGGTGTGAATACTGGGTGTGACTGATGAATTTAATTACAGGGTATGACTGCCGGGTGTGAATAGTGGGTGTTTTCTGGGTGTGAGTGGCTGCTGGTAGAGGCACACATTCATACACTTACAGATACACTCAAACACATACACAGTTACTCACATATACACACATGCACAGACGCAAACAGTCACACACAAAGACATACACATTGACACATGCATACACAAATAAATAGACACACACAGACAGAGGCACATTTTCATACACATACAGATACACACACACAAACACAGTCACACCGCAGATACATGCAGACAGAGGTGCACAGACATACACACACAGACACACACATACATACACCCAAACACATGCACAAAAGCAGACAGACACGGACACACACACACACACACACATACATATATATATATATACACACACATACATACATACATACACATATACATATGTGTATATATATATATACACACACACGCAAACACACTCACACAGACATGTATAAACACACACATGAACACACACATACACACACAAACACGCGCATGCACAAATGCAGACAGACACAAGCATACACCCACATGCTCTCTCTCTCTCACACACACACACACACACACACACACATATACACACACACACACACACACACATATACACACACACACACACACACAGGCACTCACACAACAAACATAGACTCACACTAAGAGACGTACACACAGTCACATAGACATATACACACAGACTTACAGCAGATTGAAAAGATTGAGCATATACATATTAAAAAAGTGGTTGTGTTGGAACTTTTAGAAAGCATCAAGTTCGATAAGTCACCGGGACTGGACTGGATGTACCCCAGGCTACTGTGGGAAGGGAGGGAGGAGATTGCTGAGCCTCTGGCAATGATCTTTGCATCATCAGTGGGGACGGGAGAGGTTCCGGAGGATTGGAGAGTAGCAGATGTTGTTCCATTATTCAAGAAAGGGAGTAGAGATAGCCCAGGAAAAAAATAGACCAGTGAATCTTACTTTAGTGGTTGGTGAGTTGATGGAAAAGATCCTGAGAGGCAAGATTTATGAACATTTGGAGAGGCATAATATGATTAGGGATAGTCAGTGCCTTACGAGCCAGATTGGATTTTTTGAAGATGTGACTAAGTACAATAATGAAGGTTGAGCAGTAGATGTAGTGTATATGGATTTCAGCAAGGCATTTGATAAGGTACCCCATGCAAGGCTTATTGAGAAAGTAAGCTGGCATGGGATCCAAGGGAACCTTGCTTTGTGGATCCAGAACTGGTTTGCCCACAGAAGGCAAAGAGTAGTTGAAGACAAGTCATATTCTGCATGGAGGTTGCTGACCCGTGGCATGCCTCAAGGATCTTTTCTGGGACCCCTTCTCTTCGTGATTTTTACAAATGACCTGGATGAGGATGACACAAAGGTTGGGGGTGTTGTGGATAGTGTGGAGGGCTGTCAGAGGTTACAGCAAGGAGTCAATAGGATGCAAAACTGGGCTGAGAAGTGGCAGATGGAGTTCAACCCAGATAAGTGTGAGGTGGTTCATTGTTGTAGGTCAAATATGATGGCAGGGGTTTTCCGGTGATGTCATCGTTGAAAATGGCAGCTTAAGTCACTAGCTCCTCCAGAAAAATGCGTATTAAGCCCTGTTAACCCATCAAATATAATATTTTTCGAAAAATATTTGAACTGAAAAGAGGGGCAAGAATGGGGAGAAGAAATGGAAATAAAAGAAGTGACACTGTGGAGCCTGCATGCGAGAGGAGTGCTGCGAGCAGCTGTCCTACCCAACCGTGTGCTAGCGAGGCGAACACTGGACCTCGTTCAGTCCAAGCGGCGAATATCTTCGAAATCCTTAAAGAGATAATGGAGGGCCAGAAAGAAATAAAGCATCAGCTCCGTGATATTAAGTCAGAGCTCACCAGCGTCAATCAAAAAATAGCGGTGGCAGAGACTCAAATTGAGAAGGTGGAAGATCGCGTTCAAAATGTGGAATGGATACTGAGCAAAACAATAAAAATAATACATCACCAAGAAGGTAAACTGCTTGACCTGGAGGGAAGATCACGGCGGAAAAATATCAGAATCTACAACGTTCCCAAAGGAGCGGAGGGCTCGTCCATGATGGAGTTTGTCGGAAAGTTACTGCGGGACGCGTTGGATCTTCCTCCGGCTATGGAGCTGGAAGTTGAAAGAGCCCACCGCGCGCTCGTCCCAAAACCTACCCAGGATAGAAAGCCACGCTCAATAATAATAAAATTCCTTTGGTACAGCACCAAGGCGGAGATTCTACAAAGGGCCTGGGGTAAGAAGAGTGTTTTTAGAGGATAAATTAATATATTTTGACCAAGATTACCCCCCCCCCGCAGTTCTCCAGAAACACAAAGAATACTCCAAAGTAAAGCTAGTACTAAAGCAAAATAAGATTAGATTTCAAACTCCATACCCTGCTAAACTTCGAGTGTTTTATGACAATGGGATGCGGTTGTACCAGACAGTGGAAGAGGCGACTACAGACTTGAAGGCCAGATGGTTGCCCGTCAGCATGACCAAAACGAGTGAAAGCCTGGCAGAGGAATTATCCCGCTCCGCTTGGGAAATAATGCGAGAATCAAGAAGGCAGGAGACAGGAGGAAGCCAAGAGAAATATATCAGGAAGAGACCGGGAGTTTCCCAAAGACAGTCCTCACCCCCTTCAGAAGAGCCATAAGGTCTGGCTAACTTTAAAAATGTTGAGAAGCTAAACGGAAGCACGGAAACGGTGATATACCTATCTCGAGAAATACTTATTATAATGTGGATTTTATATTACTTAGTTGTTATTCTTTATTTGCTCACTTACTCCTTTTTCCCCACCAAAATGAGAATATATATATATGTGTGTGCATATATGTGTATGTGTGTATATGTGTGTGTGTGTGTGTGTATATATATATATGAGGAGTACACAGGGAAATCTTTTCTGTGTAATGGACTTGTTCACAGACTTTTATGAATACTGCAATGGGGGCCCTCAACTCACAAGTAGGAGGGGTTATCCCCCATAGCTAGACATTTCCTCTAGCTCAACGCAGGGTCATCTACTAGAGACCTCAGCCTTGGAATCACACGTTCGTTGCTATTTTTGTTAGTATTTGCATTTCTTGGTTCTTATTTGTTCAGGGAGTAGATCGATTAAGTTTTATTTTAATTTCAATGATACATTGACAGATAAATACAAATGGCTAAGGACAAGGTAAAATTCATTTCTTTTAATGTAAATGGGCTATTAAATCCAATCAAACGTAAGAGAATTTTATCCAAAATGAAAAAAAGAACAAGCCCATGTAGTATATTTACAGGAAATTCATTTAAGTGATAATGAGCATAAAAAACTAAAGAGAAATAATCTGTTTTTCTCCTCATATAAATCAAGACATAGGAGAGGAGTTGCTATTCTTATCTCAAGTAGGCTAAATTTTGAAATAGTATTCGAAATGGGAGATAAAGAAGGCAGATATATTCTGGTAAGGGGGAATATAGTCAACAATTCAGTTACTCTAATGAATATATATGCACCCCCGGGAAGTGATACTGGTTTCTTTCAGAAAATTTCTGATATTATGGTAACAGAAACAGAAGGTCTGATATATGGGGGAGACTTAAATTTACAATTACAACCAAACTTAGACTCTTCCAATAGAAAAACCTATGAAACAAAATCTTTACATAAAAAAGTCAAAGCACTTTTTGAGGATATTGGTTTAATTGATATATGGAGGGACTTTTCCCTGACAGAAGGGATTACACTCATTATTCTGTTCCACATTCTGTATATACAAGAATAGACTATTTCATAACATTTGGAAAAGACAAAGACAAAATAAACACCTGTGGAATTGGGACAATAGATGTAAGTGACCATGCATCTATATATTTATCTGTTGATTTTGACCTACAACCAAAGAATACTATTTGGAAACTAAATTCAAGTCTACTCAATGATCCGTACTTTAAGGAACAAATTAAAAAAGAAATTGGTCTCTACTTAGAATTGAATGATAATGGAGAGGTTTCACCTCCCATTTTATGGGATACTCTGAAGGCTGTCTTAAGAGGGAAAATTATAGCGATATCTTCATATAAGAAAAAGAAAAGGAATTACAAAGTAGGCTGAAGGAACTAGAGAAAAAAACACAAATTGAATTTGGTACAGGATACATTAGGGGAAATTAAAAGAATTAGGAATGAAATAAATAATTTGGTTACACAAGAAATTGGAAAAACTTAATGTTTCTGAAACAGAGACATCATGAAAGTGGATCGAAATCTATGAAAATACTGGTGTGGAAACTGAAAAAAAAAGGTGAAAATACAATTCATAGAATTAGGGATCCAAGAACGAAAATAATAAAAAATAAGCTAAGTGAAATTCAAGAAGCTTTTCAAGTGTTTTACAAAACTCTATATTCCAAAGTTCCAGGGGGAAGCATAACCCAAATTGACACCTTCTTGAATTCTCTAAAGTTACCCACTTTAAGTGAAGAACAAAATAGAATGATGACTGCTGACATAACTGAAGTTGAATTAAAAGCTGCAATTAGTAGGCTTAAATTAAGCAAGTCACCAGGATCAGATGGGTATACGGCAGAGTGGTACAAAGAATTTAAAAATGAGTTAATTCCTGTCTTACTCCCCACACTGAACTGGGCTCTAAAAAAGGCACAAATGCCACCCAGTTGGAAGGAAGCGATAATCTCAGCTATATCGAAAGAAGGCAAGGATAAATTGGAATGCGGGTCATTTAGACCAATATCCGTTCTTAATGTAGATTATAGGTTATTTACCTCCATCATGGCCAAATGATTAGAGGAGTTTCTACCCATACTGATACATAACGATCAGACAGGTTTTATACAACAACGCCAGACACAAGACAATATATGAAGGACACTTCACATTATGGATCATATACAAAAAAATAAAATAAACAAATAGTGATAAATAGAAACAATAGTGATAAGCGTGGACACGGAAAAAGCTTTTGATTCGGTCAATTGGAATTTTCTTTACAGAGTTTGACATAGATTTGGTTTCCAAGACACAATTATTAAAACTATACAGACACTATATGACAATCCTACTACTAGGATTAAAATCAATGGATATTTATCAAATAGTCTTGCCCAAGAAAGGGGCACGAGACAGGGTTGTGCATGGTCACCACTACTGTTCACGTTATATCTCTTTCAGACCCTACTAATAGAGATTAATCAAAATCAATTCAATGAATGGAACAAGATGCTATCAAGGAATATTTGGCAGGGTAAAAGGCCTAGAGTTTGTCTCAAAACTTTGCAATTAGCAAAGAAAAAGGGGGGATGGGGCCTACCTTCTGTTAGAGATTATTATTCTGCAGCACAGTTGAGAGCTGTGATATGTTGGTGCAACCCATCATATGACGCTCAATGGGAAAACATTGAGGTGTGGGTACTTCCCATCCCCATACAGGCAATTTTGGCTGATAACAACCTGCAAAGGTATATAAATACTATGGATAACCCATGGGTGAAATTGACTCTTAAAATATGGAAAACTACTATAAAAGAACATAATCTAAAGGGAGATATTGCAATTCTTAAATTGTGTGCATATGACTTGGATTTTACACCAAATAAATTGGATGCTAGATTTAAGGACAGGACAGCTAAAGGAATAACAGTTCTTTGCAACATAATGAAAGAAGGAACACTGTTCAGTTTTGAAATGCTTAAAGCAAAACACTTATTAGAAAAACAAAATTTTTAGCGGTATTTACAGATGCGACAATATGTTAATAAGACTCTTAATAATGTAACCAAGGCAAATACATGCTTGATAGAGCTCTTTAGAAAAGCATATAATTCAGATAATGGTAGTAGAATCATTTCAAGCATGTATAAGGGCTTGTCAAATCTTAAAACACATTCGACTTCATATATTAAAACAAAATGGGAGAAGGAAGGAGGGATAATTATATCTGAGGAAGAATGGACAACAATATGGAGATATCAATGGAAGTGTACCAGTTCACAGAAATGGAGGGAGTTTGGATGGAAAAACTTGATAAGATATTTTATTACACCCTCTCAGAAATCCCATTATGATAGTAACCTCCCTGTTTGCTGGAGAAATTGTGGAAATCAAAATGCAAATCATTATCATTTTTTGGGACTGCCCTGTTATCAAAAAGTATTGGAGGGGGATACACCATGCCCTACAATGCATCTTTAAATGTGAAATACCCTTAGAGAGTAAGACCATATATTTTGGATATATACCTCAAGAATGGTTGAAAAGAGATAAATATTTAATGAATATACTGGTAAAAAGCTCTGGTGGCTGGTAAAAAGCCTCCTATGAGGAAATGGTTATCACAGGAGAGCCCAACTTTAAATACATGGATGGAAATTACAATGGACATTTACAAAATGGAGAAGATACCAGCATTTGTTAACCATAAGCTGGAACAATTTGATTCATACTGGGAAAAATGGTTTAACTACATAATGCCTCATAGGCCTGATTTTATTCTCACAAATCAATGAATCTGTTGTAAAAAAAATCACTCCCTACTTGTACTTTGTTCTCTCCTTTTGCTTGTTTTTTCTTTCCATTCTTTTCTATAAGTGTATACCCCAGATAAATACTTTGTGGAGATTTGTGATATATATGATTATATGATATATATGTACAATATCTGAAATACATCTCATAGAAATGTTTGATGATGAACTTCAATAAAAAAATTACAAAAAAAACAACAAATATGATGGCAGTATATAGTATTAATTGTAAGACTCTTGGCAGTGTGGAGGGTCAGAGGGATCTTGGGGTCCGAGTCCATAGGAAACTCAAAGCTGCTGTGCAGGATGACTCTGTGGTTAAGAAGGCATATGGTGGATTGGCCTTTATCAACTGTGGGATTGAGTCAGGCCCCACTTGGAGTACTGTGCTCAGTTCTGGTCACCTCATTACAGGAAGGATGTGAAAACTATATAAAGGGTGCACAGGAGATTTACAAGGATGTTGCCTTGATTGGGGAGCAGGCCTTATGAGAGTAGGTTGAGTGAATTTGGCCTTTTCTTCTTGGAGTGGCAGAGGATAGGAGGTGACCTGATAGAGATGTATAAAATGACAAGAGGCACTGTTCATGTAGATAGAAGCTTTTTCCCAGGGCTGAAATGGCTAACGTGGGAGGGCACAGGTTTAAGGTGCTTGGAAGTAGGTACGGAGGAGATGCCGGGGTGAGTTTTTTATGCAGAGAGTGGCGAGTGCGTGGAATGGGCTGCTAGCGACAGTGGTGGAGGCGGATACGATAGGGTCTTTTAAGAGACTCCTGGATAGGTACATAGAACTTAGAAAAATAGAGGGTATTGGTAACACAAAGTAATTTTGAAGTAAGTGCATGTTTGGCACAGCATTGTGGGCCGAAGGGCCTGTATTATGCAGTAGGTTTTATATGTTTCTAGATGGACACCCACAGATACACAGAGGCACACAGATACTCACATAAACACAGACACACACACAAAATCACTTCCCTCAGCTTCTCAGAGATTTGAACAGCTCTTGATTGAATCAATCATCTTCCGTCACTGCCAGTGTTTTGCAGGTTTGGGAAGGGCTCATGATGCATTTTCCATTGCCACCCTGACCTGTGCAACAGACAATGGTTGGGAACAGATGAAGGAGGGAGGTGTGCTCCTTTCTCATCAGCCACAAAACTTGATTTTCACCCTGTAAAACATTTGAAATCCTGTGATGTAGAAACTGTAGGGGTGTGAGATTGCAAAAATTCTGAAAATGACCATATAATTTGTCTTTCTGTTGTGTTATAAGTATAAGTGGGATCAGTATCAGCAGGATATTCCTCTGCAGTCCCGTGGGGACTTTTGCATCAATCAGAGATAACATCAACAGGATAGAGTGAATAGTGGCATATTGTTTCAGTCAAATGCAATCTCACCAGCAAGGCCAGTGTATTACAGTTCAAACAAAAGACCAGAGGAATGAGAAGATGAACTACTCATGGAATTCTCTCCTCTGCAACAGGAGCGAAGCAGTATAGATCAGGTTGGTGATAGGAGATGTGGAAGAAGAGGCGTTGGGGTATGTGGATGTATATGGAGTGACAGAGGTGGAGATGGTGAACACATTGGGAAGGACTGTGATGAAAGAGTGTGAGAGAGGCTGTGAAAGGGAATGTGGAGAAAAGGTGAAAACATTGGGAGTGTGATAGAGGGAGTGAGAAAGGAATTGTGGAGGGAGGGGAAAGTGGAGAGAGGGGAAGGTAGAGGGACGGGAACATGGAACGGGGAATTTGGAGAGGGGGAATGCAGAGAGAGAGGAATGTGCAGAGAGAGTAATGAGGAGAGACAGGAAGGTGCAGAAAGCGGAATGTGCAGAGAGCAGTGGAAGAGGAGAATGTGTTTTCCTTCACCTAGGCTGCAAAAATGGAAAAGTGAGCTATCACCCTGAGGACTACCTTCCCTGTCACAATGGTTAATGAATGAACAGCTCAAAGTGAAATTGTTTGCAAATAGAATATTGCTAAATATTTGGCAGACCTCAGTTGTTGCTAAAATTGGAAGCAATATAGCTCCTAAAAATCTTTGCACCTTAATTAAATGCAAATTATGTAAATCCAGGTAGCCATATTTAAATATGTAATCTAATCTGAGAAAAGAGGATCTGTATTGTGACAATACATACACCATGGTGAAGGGCAGTGCCTCACAGCTTTTCTTATCAGGAATTTGCTGGTTAAATGCCACACGCAGTGAACTTCCCACAACTTCTCATCCTTAAAAACAAGAGAAGGCTGGAGATCCATTAACCCACGATATGCTGGGGTCTGCCCCTTCAGTAAATTCCCAGAAGCGACAGCATGCCAACTGAGTTGTAAATGTTTGTGGGACTGGATGGCCTGGATTGACTGAGTTGTAAATGTCTCTGTGAGACTGGATGGGCTGGACTGACTGATTTGTAAATGTTTGTGGGAATGGATGGGCTGGACTGACTGAGTTGTAAATGTCTCTGTGAGACTGGATGGGCTGGACTGACTGATTTGTAAATGTCTCTGTGAGACTGGATGGGCTGGACTGACTGATTTGTAAATGTCTCTGTGAGACTGGATGGGCTGGACTGACTGATTTGTAAATGTCTCCGTGGGGACTGGATGGGCTGGACTGACTGAGTTGTAAATGTTTGTGGGAATGGATGGGCTGGACTGACTGAGTTGTAAATGTCTCTGTGGGACTGGATGGGCTGGACTGACTGAGTTGTAAATGTCTCTGTGGGACTGGATGGGCTGGACTGACTGAGTTGTAAATGTCTCTGTGGGACTGGATGGGCCTGGACTGACTGAGTTGTAAATGTCTCTGTGAGACTGGATGAGCTGGATTGACTGAGTTGTAAATGTCTCTGTGGGACTGGATGGGCTGGACTGACTGAGTTGTAAATGTCTCTGTGGGACTGGATGGGCTGGACTGACTGAGTTGTAAATGTCTCTGTGGGACTGGATGGGCTGGATTGACTGAGTTGTAAATGACCGTGAGACTGGATGGGCTGGACAGACTGAGTTGTAAATGTCTCTGTGGGACTGGATGGGCTGGACTGACTGAGTTGTAAATGTTTGTGGGACCGGATGGGCTGGATTGACTGAGTTGTAAATGTCTCTGTGGGACTGGATGGGCTGGACTGACTGAGTTGTAAATGTCTCTGTGGGACTGGATAGGCTGGACTGACTGAGTTGTAAATGTCTCTGTGGGACTGGATGGGCTGGACTGACTGAGTTGTAAATGTCTCTGTGGGACTGGATAGGCTGGACTGACTGAGTTGTAAATGTCTCTGTGGGACTGGATGGGCTGGACTGACTGAGTTGTAAATGTCTCTGTGGGACTGGATGGGCCTGGACTGACTGAGTTGTAAATGTCTCTGTGAGACTGGATGAGCTGGATTGACTGAGTTGTAAATGTCTCTGTGGGACTGGGTGGGCTGGACTGACTGAGTTGTAAATGTCTCTGTGGGACTGGATGGGCTGGACTGACTGAGTTGTAAATGACCGTGAGACTGGATGGGCTGGACAGACTGAGTTGTAAATGTCTCTGTGGGACTGGATGGGCTGGACTGACTGAGTTGTAAATGTTTGTGGGACCGGATGGGCTGGATTGACTGAGTTGTAAATGTCTCTGTGGGACTGGATGGGCTGGACTGACTGAGTTGTAAATGTCTCTGTGGGACTGGATAGGCTGGACTGACTGAGTTGTAAATGTCTCTGTGGGACTGGATGGGCTGGACTGACTGAGTTGTAAATGTCTCTGTGGGACTGGATAGGCTGGACTGACTGAGTTGTAAATGTCTCTGTGGGACTGGATGGGCTGGACTGACTGAGTTGTAAATGTCCGTGAGACTGGCTGCGCCTGGACTGACTGAGTTGTAAATGTCTCCGTGGGGACTGGATGGGCTGGACTGACTGAGTTGTAAATGTCTCTGTGAGACTGGATGGGCTGGACTGACTGAGTTGTAAATGTCTCTGTGGGATGGATGGGCTGGACTGACTGAGTTGTAAATGTCCGTGAGACTGGATGGGCTGGACTGACTGAGTTGTAAATGTCTCTGTGGGACTGGATAGGCTGGACTGACTGAGTTGTAAATGTTTGTGGGACTGGATGGTCCTGGAGTGACTGAGTTTTAAATGTCTCTGTGGGAATGGATGGGCTGGACTGACTGAGTTGTAAAAGTCTCTGTGGGACTGGATGGGCTGGACTGACTGAGTTGTAAATGTCTCTGTGAATGGATGGGCCTGGACTGACTGAGTTGTAAATGTCTCTGTGGTACTGGACTGGCCTGGACTGACTGAGTTGTAAATGTCTCTGTGGGACTGGATGGGCTGGACTGACTGAGTTGTAAATGTCTCTGTGGGACTGGATGGGCTGGACTGACTGAGTTGTAAATGTCTCTGTGAATGGATGGGCCTGGACTGACTGAGTTGTAAATGTCTCTGTGGTACTGGATGGCCTGGACTGACTGAGTTGTAAATGTCTCTGTGGGACTGGATAGGCTGGACTGACTGAGTTGTAAATGTCTCTGTGGGACTGGATGGGCTGGACTGACTGAGTTGTAAATGTCCGTGAGACTGGCTGGGCCTGGACTGACTGAGTTGTAAATGTCTCTGTGGGATGGATGGGCTGGACTGACTGAGTTGTAAATGTCCGTGAGACTGGATGGGCTGGACTGACTGAGTTGTAAATGTCTCTGTGGGACTGGATAGGCTGGACTGACTGAGTTGTAAATGTTTGTGGGACTGGATGGTCCTGGAGTGACTGAGTTTTAAATGTCTCTGTGGGAATGGATGGGCTGGACTGACTGAGTTGTAAAAGTCTCTGTGGGACTGGATGGGCTGGACTGACTGAGTTGTAAATGTCTCTGTGAATGGATGGGCCTGGACTGACTGAGTTGTAAATGTCTCTGTGGTACTGGACTGGCCTGGACTGACTGAGTTGTAAATGTCTCTGTGGGACTGGATGGGCTGGACTGACTGAGTTGTAAATGTCTCTGTGGGACTGGATGGGCTGGACTGACTGAGTTGTAAATGTCTCTGTGAATGGATGGGCCTGGACTGACTGAGTTGTAAATGTCTCTGTGGTACTGGATGGCCTGGACTGACTGAGTTGTAAATGTCTCTGTGGGACTGGATAGGCTGGACTGACTGAGTTGTAAATGTCTCTGTGGGACTGGATGGGCTGGACTGACTGAGTTGTAAATGTCCGTGAGACTGGCTGGGCCTGGACTGACTGAGTTGTAAATGTCTCCGTGGGGACTGGATGGGCTGGACTGACTGAGTTGTAAATGTCTCTGTGAGACTGGATGGGCTGGACTGACTGAGTTGTAAATGTCTCTGTGGGATGGATGGGCTGGACTGACTGAGTTGTAAATGTCCGTGAGACTGGATGGGCTGGACTGACTGAGTTGTAAATGTCTCTGTGGGACTGGATAGGCTGGACTGATTGAGTTGTAAATGTTTGTGGGACTGGATGGTCCTGGAGTGACTGAGTTTTAAATGTCTCTGTGGGAATGGATGGGCTGGACTGACTGAGTTGTAAATGTCTCTGTGGGACTGGATGGGCTGGACTGACTGAGTTGTAAATGTCTCTGTGAATGGATGGGCCTGGACTGACTGAGTTGTAAATGTCTCTGTGGTACTGGATGGCCTGGACTGACTGAGTTGTAAATGTCTCTGTGGGACTGGATGGGCTGGATTGACTGTGTTGTAAATGTCCGTGAGACTGGATGGGCTGGACTGACTGAGTTGTAAATGTCTCTGTGGGACTGGGTGGGCTGGACTGACTGAGTTGTAAATGTCTCTGTAGGACTGGATGGGCTGGATTGACTGAGTTGTAAACGTCTCTGTGGGACTGGATGGGCTGGACTGACTGAGTTGTAAATGTCTCTGTGGTTCTGGATGGGCTGGATTGACTGAGTTGTAAATGTCTCTGTGGGACTGGATGGCCTGGACTGACTGTGTTGTAAATGTCTCTGTGGGACTGGATGGGCTGGACTGACTGAGTTGTAAATGTTTGTGGGACTGGATGGGCTGGACTGACTGAGTTGTAAATGTCTCTGTGGGACTGGATGGGCCTGGACTGACTGAGTTGTAAATGTCTCTGTGAGACTGGATGGCCTGGACTGACTGAGTTGTAAATGCCTCTGTGGGACTGGTTGGGCTGGATTGACTCTGTTGTAAATGTCTCTGTGGGACTGGATGGGCTGGACTGACTGAGTTGTAAATGTCTCCGTGGGGACTGGATGGGCTGGACTGACTGAGTTGTAAATGTCTCTGTGGGACTGGATGGGCTGGACTGACTGAGTTGTAAATGTCTCCGTGGGGACTGGATGGGCTGGTCTGACTGAGTTGTAAATGTCTCTGTGGGACTGGATGGGCTGGATTGACTGTGTTGTAAATGTCCGTGAGACTGGATGGGCTGGACTGACTGAGTTGTAATTGTCTCTGTGGGACTGGATGGGCTGGACTGACTGAGTTGTAAATGTCTCTGTGGGACTGGATGGGCTGGACTGACTGAGTTGTAAATGTCCGTGAGACTGGATGGGCCTGGATTGACTGAGTTGTAAATGTTTGTGGGAATGGATGGGCTGGACTGACTGAGTTGTAAATGTCTCTGTGGGACTGGATGGGCTGGACTGACTGAGTTGTAAATGTCTCTGTGAGACTGGATGGGCTGGACTGACTGAGTTGTAAATGTCTCTGTGAATGGATGGGCCTGGACTGACTGAGTTGTAAATGTCTCTGTGGTACTGGATGGGCTGGACTGACTGAGTTGTAAATGTCCGTGAGACTGGATGGGCTGGACTGACTGAGTTGTAAATGTCTCTGTGGGACTGGATAGGCTGGACTGACTGAGTTGTAAATGTTTGTGGGACTGGATGGTCCTGGAGTGACTGAGTTTTAAATGTCTCTGTGGGAATGGATGGGCTGGACTGACTGAGTTGTAAATGTCGCTGTGGGACTGGATGGGCTGGACTGACTGAGTTGTAAATGTCTCTGTGAATGGATGGGCCTGGACTGACTGAATTGTAAATGTCTCTGTGGTACTGGATGGCCTGGACTGACTGAGTTGTAAATGTCTCTGTGGGACTGGATGGGCTGGATTGACTGTGTTGTAAATGTCCGTGAGACTGGATGGGCTGGACTGACTGAGTTGTAAATGTCTCTGTGGGACTGGGTGGGCTGGACTGACTGAGTTGTAAATGTTTGTGGGAATGGAAGGGCTGGACTGACTGAGTTGTAAATGTCTCTGTGGGACTGGATGGGCTGGACTGACTGAGTTGTAAATGTCTCTGTGGGACCGGATGGGCTGGACTGACTGAGTTGTAAATGTCTCTGTGGGACCGGATGGGCTGGATTGACTGAGTTGTAAATGTCTCTGTGGGACTGGATGGGCTGGACTGACTGAGTTGTAAATGTCTCTGTGGGACTGGATGGGCTGGACTGACTGAGTTGTAAATGTCTCTGTGGGACTGGATAGGCTGGACTGACTGAGTTGTAAATGTCTCTGTGGGACTGGATGGGCTGGACTGACTGAGTTGTAAATGTCCGTGAGACTGGATGGGCCTGGATTGACTGAGTTGTAAATGTCTCTGTGAATGGATGGGCCTGGACTGACTGAGTTGTAAATGTCTCTGTGGTACTGGATGGGCTGGACTGACTGAGTTGTAAATGTCCGTGAGAGTGGATGGGCCTGGATTGACTGAGTTGTAAATGTTTGTGGGAATGGATGGGCTGGACTGACTGAGTTGTAAATGTCTCTGTGGGACTGGATGGGCTGGACTGACTGAGTTGTAAATGTCTCTGTGAGACTGGATGGGCTGGACTGACTGAGTTGTAAATGTCTCTGTGGGACTGGATGGGCTGGACAGACTGAGTTGTAAATGTCTCTGTGGGAATGGATGGGCTGGACTGACTGAGTTGTAAATGTGTCTGTGGGATGGATAGGCTGGACTGACTGAGTTGTAAATGTCTCTGTGGGACTGGATGGGCTGGACTGACTGAGTTGTAAATATCTCTGTGGGACTGGATGGGCTGGACTGACTGAGTTGTAAATGTCTCTGTGGGACTGGATGGGCTGCACTGACAGAGTTGTAAATGTCTCTGTGGGACTGGATGGGCTGGACTGACTGAGTTGTAAATGTCCGTGAGACTGGATGGGCAGGACTGACTGAGTTGTAAATGTCTCTGTGGGACTGGATAGGCTGGACTGACTGAGTTGTAAATGTTTGTGGGACTGGATGGGCCTGGAGTGAATGAGTTGTAAATGTCTCTGTGGGAATGGATGGGTTGGACTGACTAAGTTGTAAATGTCTCTGTTCGACTGGATGGACTGACTGAGTTGTAAATGTCTCTGTGGGACTGGATGGGCTGGACTGACTGAGTTGTAAATGTCTCTGTGAATGGATGGGCCTGGACTGACTGAGTTGTAAATGTCTCTGTGGGACTGGATGGCCTGGACTGACTGAGTTGTAAATGTCTCTGTGGGACTGGATGGGCTGGATTGACTGTGTTGTAAATGTCCGTGAGACTGGATGGGCTGGACTGACTGAGTTGTAAATGTCTCTGTGGGACCGGATGGGCTGGACTGACTGAGTTGTAAATGTCTCTGTGGGACTGGATGGGCTGGATTGACTGAGTTGTAAATGTCTCTGTGGGACTGGATGGACTGGACTGACTGAGTTGTAAATGTCTCTGTGGGACTGGATGGGCTGGACTGACTGAGTTGTAAATGTCTCTGTGGGACTGGATGGGCTGGATTGACTGAGTTGTAAATGTCTCTGTGGGACTGGATGGGCTGGACTGACTGAGTTGTAAATGTCCGTGAGACTGGCTGGGCCTGGACTGACTGAGTTGTAAATGTCTCTGTGGGACTGGATGGGCTGAACTGACTGAGTTGCAAATGTCTCTGTGGGATGGATGGGCTGGACTGACTAAGTTGTAAATGTCTCTGTGGGACTGGATGGGCTGGACTGACTGAGTTGTAAATATCTCTGTGGGACTGGATGGGCTGGACTGACTGAGTTGTAAATGTCTCTGTGGGACTGGATGGGCTGGACTGACTGAGTTGTAAATGTCTCTGTGGGACTGGATGGGCTGGACTGACTGAGTTGTAAATGTCCGTGAGACTGGATGGGCTGGACTGACTGAGTTGTAAATGTCTCTGTGGGACTGGATAGGCTGGACTGACTGAGTTGTAAATGTTTGTGGGACTGGATGGGCCTGGAGTGACTGAGTTGTAAATGCCTCTGTGGTACTGGATGGCTTGGACTGACTGAGTTGTAAATGTCTCTGTGGGACTGGATGGGCTGGATTGACTGTGTTGTAAATGTCCGTGAGACTGGATGGGCTGGACTGACTGAGTTGTAAATGTCTCTGTGGGTACTGGATGGGCTGGACTGACTGAGCTGTAAATGTCTCTGTGGGACTGGATGGGCTGGACTGACTGAGTTGTAAATGTCTCTGTGGGATTGGATGGGCTGGACTGACTGAGTTGTAAATGTCTCTGTGAAACTGGATGTGCTGGACTGACTGAGTAGTAAATGTCTCCGTGGGGACTGGATGGGCTGGACTGACTGAGTTGTAAATGTCCGTGAGACTGGATTGGCCTGGATTGACTGACTTGTAAATGTTTGTGGGAATGGATGGGCTGGACTGACTGAGTTGTAAATGTCTCTGTGGGACTGGATGGGCTGGACTGACTGAGTTGTAAATGTCTCTGTGGGACCGGATGGGCTGGATTGACTGAGTTGTAAATGTCTCTGTGGGACTGGATGGGCTGGACTGACTGAGTTGTAAATGTCTCTGTGGGACTGGATGGGCTGGACTGACTGAGTTGTAAATGTCTCTGTGGGACTGGATGGGCTGGACTGACTGAGTTGTAAATGTCTCTGTGGGACTGGATGGGCTGGACTGACTGAGTTGTAAATGTCCATGAGACTGGATGGGCCTGGACTGACTGAGTTGTAAATGTTTGTGGGAATGGTTGGGCTGGACTGTCTGAGTTGTAAATGTCTCTGTGGGACTGGATGGTCTGGACTGACTGAGTTGTAAATGTCTCTGTGGGACTGGATGGGCTGGACTGACTGAGTTGTAAATGTCCGTAAGACTGGCTGGGCCTGGACTGACTGAGTTGTAAATGTCTCTGTGGGACTGGATGGGCTGGACTGACTGAGTTGTAAATGTCTCTGTGAGACTGGATGGGCTGGACTGACTGAGTTGTAAATGTCTCTGTGAGACTGGATGGGCTGGACTGACTGAGTTGTAAATGTCTCTGTGGGACTGGATGGGCTGGACAGACTGAGTTGTAAATGTCTCTGTGGGAATGGATGGGCTGGACTGACTGAGTTGTAAATGTCTCTGTGGGATGGATAGGCTGGACTGACTGAGTTGTAAATGTCTCTGTGGGACTGGATGGGCTGGACTGACTGAGTTGTAAATATCTCTGTGGGACTGGATGGGCTGGACTGACTGAGTTGTAAATGTCTCTGTGGGACTGGATGGGCTGCACTGACTGAGTTGTAAATGTCTCTGTGGGACTGGATGGGCTGGACTGACTGAGTTGTAAATGTCCGTGAGACTGGATGGGCTGGACTGACTGAGTTGTAAATGTCTCTGTGGGACTGGATAGGCTGGACTGACTGAGTTGTAAATGTTTGTGGGACTGGATGGGCCTGGAGTGACTGAGTTGTAAATGTCTCTGTGGGAATGGATGGGCTGGACTGACTAAGTTGTAAATGTCTCTGTTGGACTGGATGGACTGACTGAGTTGTAAATGTCTCTGTGGGACTGGATAGGCTGGACTGACTGAGTTGTAAATGTCTCTGTGAATGGATGGGCCTGGACTAACTGAGTTGTAAATGTCTCTGTGGGACTGGATGGACTGGACTGACTGAGTTGTAAATGTCTCTGTGGGACTGGATGGGCTGGATTGACTGTGTTGTAAATGTCCGTGAGACTGGATGGGCTGGACTGACTGAGTTGTAAATGTCTCTGTGGGACCGGATGGGCTGGACTGACTGAGTTGTAAATGTCTCTGTGGGACTGGATGGGCTGGATTGACTGAGTTGTAAATGTCTCTGTGGGACTGGATGGACTGGACTGACTGAGTTGTAAATGTCTCTGTGGTTCTGGATGGGCTGGATTGACTGAGTTGTAAATGTCTCTGTGGGACTGGATGGCCTGGACTGACTGTGTTGTAAATGTCTCTGTGGGACTGGATGGGCTGGACTGACTGAGTTGTAAATGTTTGTGGGAATGGATGGGCTGGATTGACTGAGTTGTAAATGTCTCTGTGGGACTGGATGGGCTGGACTGACTGAGTTGTAAATGTCTCTGTGGGACTGGATGGGCTGGACTGACTGAGTTGTAAATGTCTCTGTGGGACTGGATGGGCTGGACTGACTGAGTTGTAAATGTCTCTGTGGGACTGGATGGGCTGGACTGACTGAGTTGTAAATGTCTCTGTGGGACTGGATGGGCTGGACTGACTGAGTTGTAAATGTCTCTGTGGGACTGGATGGGCTGGATTGACTGAGTTGTAAATGTCTCTGTGGGACTGGATGGGCTGGACTGACTGAGTTGTAAATGTCCGTGAGACTGGCTGGGCCTAGACTGACTGAGTTGTAAATGTCTCTGTGGGACTGGATGGGCTGAACTGACTGAGTTGTAAATGTCTCTGTGGGATGGATGGGCTGGACTGACTGAGTTGTAAATGTCTCTGTGGGACTGGATGGGCTGGACTGACTGAGTTGTAAATATCTCTGTGGGACTGGATGGGCTGGACTGACTGAGTTGTAAATGTCTCTGTGGGACTGGATGGGCTGGACTGACTGAGTTGTAAATGTCTCTGTGGGACTGGATGGGCTGGACTGACTGAGTTGTAAATGTCCGTGAGACTGGATGGGCTGGACTGACTGAGTTGTAAATGTCTCTGTGGGACTGGATAGGCTGGACTGACTGAGTTGTAAATGTTTGTGGGACTGGATGGGCCTGGAGTGACTGAGTTGTAAATGTCTCTGTGGTACTGGATGGCCTGGACTGACTGAGCTGTAAATGTCTCTGTGGGACTGGATTGGCTGGACTGACTGAGTTGTAAATGTCTCTGTGGGATTGGATGGGCTGGACTGACTGAGTTGTAAATGTCTCTATGAAACTGGATGTGCTGGACTGACTGAGTTGTAAATGCCTCCGTGGGGACTGGATGGGCTGGACTGACTGAGTTGTAAATGTCCGTGAGACTGGATTGGCCTGGATTGACTGACTTGTAAATGTTTGTGGGAATGGATGGGCTGGACTGACTGAGTTGTAAATGTCTCTGTGGGACTGGATGGGCTGGACTGACTGAGTTGTAAATGTCTCGGTGGGACCGGATGGGCTGGATTGACTGAGTTGTAAATGTCTCTGTGGGACTGGATGGGCTGGACTGACTGAGTTGTAAATGTCTCTGTGGGACTGGATGGGCTGGACTGACTGAGTTGTAAATGTCTCTGTGGGACTGGATGGGCTGGACTGACAGAGTTGTAAATGTCTCTGTGGGACTGGATGGGCTGGACTGACTGAGTTGTAAATGTCCGTGAGACTGGATGGGCCTGGATTGACTGAGTTGTAAATGTTTGTGGGAATGGATGGGCTGGACTGACTGAGTTGTAAATGTCTCTGTGGGACTGGATGGGCTGGACTGACTGAGTTGTAAATGTCTCTGTGAGACTGGATGGGCTGGACTGACTGAGTTGTAAATGTCTCTGTGGGACTGGATGGGCTGGACTGACTGAGTTGTAAATGTCCGTGAGACTGGATGTGCCTGGATTGACTGAGTTGTAAATGTTTGTGGGAATGGATGGGCTGGACTGACTGAGTTGTAAATGTCTCTGTGGGACTGGATGGGCTGGACTGACTGAGTTGTAAATGTCTCTGTGAGACTGGATGGGCTGGACTGACTGAGTTGTAAATGTCTCTGTGGGACTGGATGGGCTGGACAGACTGAGTTGTAAATGTCTCTGTGGGAATGGATGGGCTGGACTGACTGAGTTGTAAATGTCTCTGTGGGATGGATAGGCTGGACTGACTGAGTTGTAAATGTCTCTGTGGGACTGGATGGGCTGGACTGACTGAGTTGTAAATATCTCTGTGGGACTGGATGGGCTGGACTGACTGAGTTGTAAATGTCTCTGTGGGACTGGATGGGCTGCACTGACTGAGTTGTAAATGTCTCTGTGGGACTGGATGGGCTGGACTGACTGAGTTGTAAATGTCCGTGAGACTGGATGGGCTGGACTGACTGAGTTGTAAATGTCTCTGTGGGACTGGATAGGCTGGACTGACTGAGTTGTAAATGTTTGTGGGACTGGATGGGCCTGGAGTGACTGAGTTGTAAATGTCTCTTTGGGAATGGATGGGCTGGACTGACTAAGTTGTAAATGTCTCTGTTGGACTGGATGGACTGACTGAGTTGTAAATGTCTCTGTGGGACTGGATGGGCTGGACGGACTGAGTTGTAAATGTCTCTGTGAATGGATGGGCCTGGACTGACTGAGTTGTAAATGTCTCTGTTGGACTGGATGGACTGACTGAGTTGTAAATGTCTCTGTGGGACTGGATGGGCTGGACTGACTGAGTTGTAAATGTCTCTGTGAATGGATGGGCCTGGACTGACTGATTTGTAAATGTCTCTGTGGGACTGGATGGGCTGGACTGACTGAGTTGTAAATGTCTCTGTGGGACTGGATGGGCTGGATTGACTGTGTTGTAAATGTCCGTGAGACTGGATGGGCTGGACTGACTGAGTTGTAAATGTCTCTGTGTGACCGGATGGGCTGGACTGACTGAGTTGTAAATGTCTCTGTGGGACTGGATGGGCTGGATTGACTGAGTTGTAAATGTCTCTGTGGGACTGGATGGACTGGACTGACTGAGTTGTAAATGTCTCTGTGGTTCTGGATGGGCTGGATTGACTGAGTTGTAAATGTCTCTGTGGGACTGGATGGCCTGGACTGACTGTGTTGTAAATGTCTCTGTGGGACTGGATGGGCTGGACTGACTGAGTTGTAAATGTTTGTGGGAATGGATGGGCTGGATTGACTGAGTTGTAAATGTCTCTGTGGGACTGGATGGGCTGGACTGACTGAGTTGTAAATGTCTCTGTGGGACTGGATGGGCTGGACTGACTGAGTTGTAAATGTCTCTGTGGGACTGGATGGGCTGGACTGACTGAGTTGTAAATGTCTCTGTGGGACTGGATGGGCTGGACTGACTGAGTTGTAAATGTCTCTGTGGGACTGGATGGGCTGGACTGACTGAGTTGTAAATGTCTCTGTGGGACTGGATGGGCTGGATTGACTGAGTTGTAAATGTCTCTGTGGGACTGGATGGGCTGGACTGACTGAGTTGTAAATGTCCGTGCGACTGGCTGGGCCTGGACTGACTGAGTTGTAAATGTCTCTGTGGGACTGGATGGGCTGAACTGACTGAGTTGTAAATGTCTCTGTGGGATGGATGGGCTGGACTGACTGAGTTGTAAATGTCTCTGTGGGACTGGATGGGCTGGACTGACTGAGTTGTAACTATCTCTGTGGGACTGGATGGGCTGGACTGACTGAGTTGTAAATGTCTCTGTGGGACTGGATGGGCTGGACTGACTGAGTTGTAAATGTCTCTGTGGGACTGGATGGGCTGGACTGACTGAGTTGTAAATGTCCGTGAGACTGGATGGGCTGGACTGACTGAGTTGTAAATGTCTCTGTGGGACTGGATAGGCTGGACTGACTGAGTTGTAAATGTTTGTGGGACTGGATGGGCTGGACTGACTGAGTTGTAAATGTCTCTGTGAATGGATGGGCCTGGACTGACTGAGTTGTAAA
This sequence comes from Hypanus sabinus, assembly GCF_030144855.1. Classification (NCBI taxonomy): domain Eukaryota; kingdom Metazoa; phylum Chordata; class Chondrichthyes; order Myliobatiformes; family Dasyatidae; genus Hypanus; species Hypanus sabinus. The sequence goes on along the minus strand of NC_082735.1, from coordinate 763,292 downwards.
TGTCTCTGTGGTACTGGATGGCCTGGACTGACTGAGTTGTAAATGTCTCTGTGGGACTGGATGGGCTGGATTGACTGTGTTGTAAATGTCCGTGAGACTGGATGGGCTGGACTGACTGAGTTGTAAATGTCTCTGTGGGACTGGGTGGGCTGGACTGACTGAGTTGTAAATGTCTCTGTAGGACTGGATGGGCTGGATTGACTGAGTTGTAAATCTCTCTGTGGGACTGGATGGGCTGGACTGACTGAGTTGTAAATGTCTCTGTGGTTCTGGATGGGCTGGATTGACTGAGTTGTAAATGTCTCTGTGGGACTGGATGGCCTGGACTGACTGTGTTGTAAATGTCTCTGTGGGACTGGATGGGCTGGACTGACTGAGTTGTAAATGTTTGTGGGACTGGATGGGCTGGACTGACTGAGTTGTAAATGTCTCTGTGGGACTGGATGGGCCTGGACTGACTGAGTTGTAAATGTCTCTGTGAGACTGGATGGCCTGGACTGACTGAGTTGTAAATGTCTCTGTGGGACTGGATTGGCTGGATTGACTGTGTTGTAAATGTCTCTGTGGGACTGGATGGGCTGGACTGACTGAGTTGTAAATGTCTCTGTGGGACTGGATGGGCTGGACTGACTGAGTTGTAAATGTCTCCGTGGGGACTGGATGGGCTGGTCTGACTGAGTTGTAAATGTCTCTGTGGGACTGGATGGGCTGGATTGACTGTGTTGTAAATGTCCGTGAGACTGGATGGGCTGGACTGACTGAGTTGTAATTGTCTCTGTGGGACTGGATGGGCTGGACTGACTGAGTTGTAAATGTCTCTGTGGGACTGGATGGGCTGGACTGACTGAGTTGTAAATGTTTGTGGGAATGGATGGGCTGGATTGACTGAGTTGTAAATGTCTCTGTGGGAATGGATGGGCTGGACTGACTGAGTTGTAAATGTCCGTGAGACTGGATGGGCCTGGACTGACTGAGTTGTAAATGTTTGTGGGAATGGATGGGCTGGACTGACTGAGTTGTAAATGTCTCTGTGGGACTGGATGGGCTGGACTGACTGAGTTGTAAATGTCTCTGTGGGACTGGATGGGCTGGATTGACTGTGTTGTAAATGTCCGTGAGACTGGATGGGCTGGACTGACTGAGTTGTAAATGTCTCTGTGGGACTGGGTGGGCTGGACTGACTGAGTTGTAAATGTCTCTGTAGGACTGGATGGGCTGGATTGACTGAGTTGTAAATCTCTCTGTGGGACTGGATGGGCTGGACTGACTGAGTTGTAAATGTCTCTGTGGTTCTGGATGGGCTGGATTGACTGAGTTGTAAATGTCTCTGTGGGACTGGATGGCCTGGACTGACTGTGTTGTAAATGTCTCTGTGGGACTGGATGGGCTGGACTGACTGAGTTGTAAATGTTTGTGGGACTGGATGGGCTGGACTGACTGAGTTGTAAATGTCTCTGTGGGACTGGATGGGCCTGGACTGACTGAGTTGTAAATGTCTCTGTGAGACTGGATGGCCTGGACTGACTGAGTTGTAAATGTCTCTGTGGGACTGGATTGGCTGGATTGACTGTGTTGTAAATGTCTCTGTGGGACTGGATGGGCTGGACTGACTGAGTTGTAAATGTCTCTGTGGGACTGGATGGGCTGGACTGACTGAGTTGTAAATGTCTCCGTGGGGACTGGATGGGCTGGTCTGACTGAGTTGTAAATGTCTCTGTGGGACTGGATGGGCTGGATTGACTGTGTTGTAAATGTCCGTGAGACTGGATGGGCTGGACTGACTGAGTTGTAATTGTCTCTGTGGGACTGGATGGGCTGGACTGACTGAGTTGTAAATGTCTCTGTGGGACTGGATGGGCTGGACTGACTGAGTTGTAAATGTTTGTGGGAATGGATGGGCTGGATTGACTGAGTTGTAAATGTCTCTGTGGGAATGGATGGGCTGGACTGACTGAGTTGTAAATGTCCGTGAGACTGGATGGGCCTGGACTGACTGAGTTGTAAATGTTTGTGGGAATGGATGGGCTGGACTGACTGAGTTGTAAATGTCTCTGTGGGACTGGATGGGCTGGACTGACTGAGTTGTAAATGTCCGTAAGACTGGCTGGGCCTGGACTGACTGAGTTGTAAATGTCTCTGTGGGACTGGATGGGCTGGACTGACTGAGTTGTAAATGTCTCCGTGGGGACTGGATGGGCTGGACTGACTGAGCTGTAAATGTCTCTGTGAATGGATGGGCCTGGACTGACTGAGTTGTAAATGTCTCTGTGAAACTGGATGTGCTGGACTGACTGAGTTGTAAATGTCTCTGTGGGTACTGGATGGGCTGGACTGACTGAGCTGTAAATGTCTCTGTGGGACTGGATGGGCTGGACTGACTGAGTTGTAAATGTCTCTGTGGGATTGGATGGGCTGGACTGACTGAGTTGTAAATGTCTCTGTGAAACTGGATGTGCTGGACTGACTGAGTTGTAAATGTCTCCGTGGGGACTGGATGGGCTGGACTGACTGAGTTGTAAATGTCTCTGTGGGACTGGATGGGCTGGACTGACTGAGTTGTAAATGTCTCTGTGGGACTGGATGGGCTGGACTGACTGAGTTGTAAATGTCTCTGTGGGACTGGATGGGCTGGACTGACTGAGTTGTAAATGTCTCTGTGGGACTGGATGAGCTGGACTGACTGAGTTGTAAATGTCCGTGAGACTGGATGGGCCTGGACTGACTGTGTTGTAAATGTCTTTGTGGGACTGGATGGGCTGGACTGACTGAGTTGTAAATGTTTGTGGGAATGGATGGGCTGGACTGACTGAGTTGTAAATGTCTCTGTGGGACTGGATGGGCCTGGACTGACTGAGTTGTAAATGTCTCTGTGAGACTGGATGGCCTGGACTGACTGAGTTGTAAATGTCTCTGTGGGACTGGATGGGCTGGACTGACTGAGTTGTAAATGTCTCCGTGGGGACTGGATGGGCTGGACTGACTGAGCTGTAAATGTCTCTGTGAATGGATGGGCCTGGACTGACTGAGTTGTAAATGTCTCTGTGAAACTGGATGTGCTGGACTGACTGAGTTGTAAATGTCTCTGTGGGTACTGGATGGGCTGGACTGACTGAGCTGTAAATGTCTCTGTGGGACTGGATGGGCTGGACTGACTGAGTTGTAAATGTCTCTGTGGGATTGGATGGGCTGGACTGACTGAGTTGTAAATGTCTCTGTGAAACTGGATGTGCTGGACTGACTGAGTTGTAAATGTCTCCGTGGGGACTGGATGGGCTGGACTGACTGAGTTGTAAATGTCTCTGTGGGACTGGATGGGCTGGACTGACTGAGTTGTAAATGTCTCTGTGGGACTGGATGGGCTGGACTGACTGAGTTGTAAATGTCTCTGTGGGACTGGATAGGCTGGACTGACTGAGTTGTAAATGTCTCTGTGGGACTGGATGAGCTGGACTGACTGAGTTGTAAATGTCCGTGAGACTGGATGGGCCTGGATTGACTGAGTTGTAAATGTTTGTGGGAATGGATGGGCTGGACTGACTGAGTTGTAAATGTTTGTGGGACTGGATGGGCTGGACTGACTGAGTTGTAAATGTCTCTGTGGGACTGGATGGGCCTGGACTGACTGAGTTGTAAATGTCTCTGTGAGACTGGATGGCCTGGACTGACTGAGTTGTAAATGTCTCTGTGGGACTGGATTGGCTGGATTGACTGTGTTGTAAATGTCTCTGTGGGACTGGATGGGCTGGACTGACTGAGTTGTAAATGTCTCTGTGGGACTGGATGGGCTGGACTGACTGAGTTGTAAATGTCTCCGTGGGGACTGGATGGGCTGGTCTGACTGAGTTGTAAATGTCTCTGTGGGACTGGATGGGCTGGATTGACTGTGTTGTAAATGTCCGTGAGACTGGATGGGCTGGACTGACTGAGTTGTAATTGTCTCTGTGGGACTGGATGGGCTGGACTGACTGAGTTGTAAATGTCTCTGTGGGACTGGATGGGCTGGACTGACAAAGTTGTAAATGTTTGTGGGAATGGATGGGCTGGATTGACTGAGTTGTAAATGTCTCTGTGGGAATGGATGGGCTGGACTGACTGAGTTGTAAATGTCCGTGAGACTGGATGGGCCTGGACTGACTGAGTTGTAAATGTTTGTGGGAATGGATGGGCTGGACTGACTGAGTTGTAAATGTCTCTGTGGGACTGGATGGGCTGGACTGACTGAGTTGTAAATGTCCGTAAGACTGGCTGGGCCTGGACTGACTGAGTTGTAAATGTCTCTGTGGGACTGGATGGGCTGGACTGACTGAGTTGTAAATGTCTCCGTGGGGACTGGATGGGCTGGACTGACTGAGCTGGAAATGTCTCTGTGAATGGATGGGCCTGGACTGACTGAGTTGTAAATGTCTCTGTGAAACTGGATGTGCTGGACTGACTGAGTTGTAAATGTCTCTGTGGGTACTGGATGGGCTGGACTGACTGAGCTGTAAATGTCTCTGTGGGACTGGATGGGCTGGACTGACTGAGTTGTAAATGTCTCTGTGGGATTGGATGGGCTGGACTGACTGAGTTGTAAATGTCTCTGTGAAACTGGATGTGCTGGACTGACTGAGTTGTAAATGTCTCCGTGGGGACTGGATGGGCTGGACTGACTGAGTTGTAAATGTCTCTGTGGGACTGGATGGGCTGGACTGACTGAGTTGTAAATGTCTCTGTGGGACTGGATGGGCTGGACTGACTGAGTTGTAAATGTCTCTGTGGGACTGGATGGGCTGGACTGACTGAGTTGTAAATGTCTCTGTGGGACTGGATGAGCTGGACTGACTGAGTTGTAAATGTCCGTGAGACTGGATGGGCCTGGATTGACTGAGTTGTAAATGTTTGTGGGAATGGATGGGCTGGACTGACTGAGTTGTAAATGTCTCTGTGGGACTGGATGGGCTGGACTGACTGAGTTGTAAATGTCTCTGTGAGACTGGATTGGCTGGACTGACTGAGTTGTAAATGTCTCTGTGGGACTGGATGGGCTGGACAGACTGAGTTGTAAATGTCTCTGTGGGAATGGATGGGCTGGACTGACTGAGTTGTAAATGTCTCTGTGAGATGGATAGGCTGGACTGACTGAGTTGTAAATGTCTCTGTGGGAGTGGATGGGCTGGACTGACTGAGTTGTAAATATCTCTGTGGGACTGGATGGGCTGGATTGACTGAGTTGTAAATGTCTCTGTGGGACTGGATGGGCTGCACTGACTGAGTTGTAAATGTCTCTGTGGGACTGGATGGGCTGGACTGACTGAGTTGTAAATGTCCGTGAGACTGGATGGGCTGGACTGACTGAGTTGTAAATGTCTCTGTGGGACTGGATAGGCTGGACTGACTGAGTTGTAAATGTTTGTGGGACTGGATGGGCCTGGAGTGACTGAGTTGTAAATGTCTCTGTGGGAATGGATGGGCTGGACTGACTAAGTTGTAAATGTCTCTGTTGGACTGGATGGACTGACTGAGTTGTAAATGTCTCTGTGGGACTGGATGGGCTGGACTGACTGAGTTGTAAATGTCTCTGTGAATGGATGGGCCTGGACTGACTGAGTTGTAAATGTCTCTGTGGGACTGGATGGCCTGGACTGACTGAGTTGTAAATGTCTCTGTGGGACTGGATGGGCTGGATTGACTGTGTTGTAAATGTCCGTGAGACTGGATGGGCTGGACTGACTGAGTTGTAAATGTCTCTGTGGGACCGGATGGGCTGGTCTGACTGAGTTGTAAATGTCTCTGTGGGACTGGATGGGCTGGATTGACTGAGTTGTAAATGTCTCTCTGGGACTGGATGGACTGGACTGACTGAGTTGTAAATGTCTCTGTGGTTCTGGATGGGCTGGATTGACTGAGTTGTAAATGTCTCTGTGGGACTGGATGGCCTGGACTGACGGTGTTGTAAATGTCTCTGTGGGACTGGATGGGCTGGACTGACTGAGTTGTAAATGTTTGTGGGAATGGATGGGCTGGACTGACTGAGTTGTAAATGTCTCTGTGGTTCTGGATGGGCTGGATTGACTGAGTTGTAAATGTGTCTGTGGGACTGGATGGCCTGGACTGACTGTGTTGTAAATGTCTTTGTGGGACTGGATGGGCTGGACTGACTGAGTTGTAAATGTTTGTGGGAATGGATGGGCTGGACTGACTGAGTTGTAAATGTCTCTGTGGGACTGGATGGGCCTGGACTGACTGAGTTGTAAATGTCTCTGTGAGACTGGATGGCCTGGACTGACTGAGTTGTAAATGTCTCTGTGGGACTGGATGGGCTGGACTGACTGAGTTGTAAATGTTTGTGGGAATGGATGGGCTGGATTGACTGAGTTGTAAATGTCTCGGTGGGACTGGATGGGCTGGACTGACTGAGTTGTAAATGTCTCTGTGGGACTGGATGGGCTGGACTGACTGAGTTGTAAATGTCCGTGAGACTGGCTGGGCCTGGACTGACTGAGTTGTAAATGTCTCTGTGGGACTGGATGGGCTAGACTGACTGAGTTGTAAATGTCTCCGTGGGGACTGGATGGGCTGGACTGACTGAGTTGTAAATGTCTGTGGGACTGGATGGGCAGGACTGACTGAGTTGTAAATGTCTCTGTGGGACTGGATGGGCTGAACTGACTGAGTTGTAAATGTCTCTGTGAAACTGGATGGGCTGGACTGACTGAGTTGTAAATGTCTCTGTGGGACTGGATGGGCTGGACTGACTGAGTTGTAAATGTCTCCGTGGGGACTGGATGGGCTGGACTGACTGTGTTGTAAATGTCCGTGAGACTGGATGGGCCTGGATTGACTGAGTTGTAAATGTTTGTGGGAATGGATGGGCTGGACTGACTGAGTTGAAAATGTCTCCGTGGGATGGATGGGCTGGACTGACTGAGTTGTAAATGTCTCTGTGGGACTGGATGGGCTGGACTGACAGAGTTGTAAATGTCTCTGTGGGACTGGATGGGCTGGATTGACTGAGTTGTAAATGTCTCTGTGGGACTGGATGGGCCTGGACTGACTGAGTTGTAAATGTCTCTGTGAGACTGGATGGCCTGGACTGACTGAGTTGTAAATGTCTCTGTGGGACTGGATGGGCTGGACTGACTGAGTTGTAAATGTCTCCGTGGGGACTGGATGGGCTGGACTGACAGTTGTAAATGTCCCTGTGGGACTGGATGGGCTGGACTGACTGAGTTGTAAATGTCTCCGTGGGGACTGGATGGGCTGGACTGACTGAGTTGTAAATGTCTCTGTGGGACTGGATGGGCTGGACTGACTGAGTTGTAAATGTCTCTGTGAGACTGGATGGGCTGGACTGACTGAGTTGTAAATGTCTCTGTGGGACTGGATGGGCTGGATTGACTGAGTTGTAAATGTCTCTGTTGGACTGGATAGGCCTGGACTGACTGAGTTGTAAATGTCTCTGTGGGTCTGGATAGGCCTGGACTGACTGAGTTGTAAATGTCTCTGTGGGACTGGATGGGCTGGACTGACTGAGTTGTAAATGTTTGTGGGAATGGATGGGCTGGATTGACTGAGTTGTAAATGTCTCGGTGGGACTGGATGGGCTGAACTGACTGAGTTGTAAATGTCCGTGAGACTGGATGGGCCTGGACTGACTGAGTTGTAAATGTTTGTGGGAATGGATGGGCTGGACTGACTGAGTTGTAAATGTCTCTGTGGGACTGGATGGGCTGGACTGACTGAGTTGTAAATGTCTCTGTGGGACTGGATGGGCTGGACTGACTGAGTTGTAAATGTCTCTGTGGGACTGGATGGGCTGGACTGACTGAGTTGTAAATGTTTGTGGGAATGGATGGGCTGGATTGACTGAGTTGTAAATGTCTCTGTGGGACTGGATGGGCTGGACTGACTGAGTTGTAAATGTCTCTGTGGGACTGGATGGGCTGGACTGACTGAGTTGTAAATGTCCGTGAGACTGGCTGGGCCTAGACTGACTGAGTTGGAAATGTCTCTGTGGGACTGGATGGGCTGGACTGACTGAGTTGTAAATGTTTGTGGGAATGGATGGGCTGGACTGACTGAGTTGTAAATGTCTCTGAGGGACTGGATGGGCTGGACTGACTGAGTTGTAAATGTCTCTGTGGGAATGGATGGGCTGGACTGACTGAGTTGTAAATGTCTCTGTGAATGGATGGGCCTGGACTGACTGAGTTGTAAATGTCTCTGTGGGACTGGATGGGCTGGACTGACTGAGTTGTAAATGTCTCCGTGGGGACTGGATGGGCTGGACTGACTGAGTTGTAAATGTCTCTGTGGGACTGAATGGGCTGGACTGACTGAGTTGTAAATGTCTCTGTGGGACTGGATGGGCTGGACTGACTGAGTTGTAAATGTCTCCGTGAAACTGGATGGGCTGGACTGACTGAGTTGTAAATGTCTCTGTGGGACTGGATGGGCTGGACTGACTGAGTTGTAAATGTCTCCGTGGGGACTGGATGGGCTGGACTGACTGAGTTGTAAATGTCCGTGAGACTGGATGGGCCTGGACTGACTGAGTTGTAAATGTCTCTGTGGGACTGGATGGGCTGGACTGACTGAGTTGTAAATGTCTCTGTGAATGGATGGGCCTGGACTGACTGAGTTGTAAATGTCTCTGTGGGACTGGATGGTCTGGACTGACTGAGTTGTAAATGTCTCCGTGGGGACTGGATGGGCTGGACTGACTGAGTTGTAAATGTCTCTGTGAGACTGGATCGGCTGGACTGACTGAGTTGTAAATGTCTCTCTGGGACCGGATGGGCTGGATAGACTGAGTTGTAAATGACCGTGGGACTGGATGGGCTAGACTGACTGAGTTGTAAATGTCTCTGTGGGACTGGATGGGCTGGACTGACTGAGTTGTAAATGTTTGTGGGACCGGATGGGCTGGATTGACTGAGTTGTAAATAACCGTGAGACTGGATGGGCTGGACTGACTGAGTTGTAAATGTCTCTGTGGGACTGGATGGGCTGGACTGACTGAGTTGTAAATGTCCGTGAGACTGGATGGGCCTGGACTGACTGAGTTGTAAATGTTTGTGGGAATGGATGGGCTGGACTGACTGAGTTGTAAATGTCTCTGTGGGACTGGATGGGCTGGACTGACTGAGTTGTAAATGTCTCTGTGAAACTGTATGGGCTGGACTGACTGAGTTGTAAATGTCTCTGTGAGACTGGATGGGCTGGACTGACTGAGTTGTAAATGTCTCCGTGGGGACTGGATGGGCTGGACTGACTGAGTTGTAAATGTCCGTGAGACTGGATTGGCCTGGATTGACTGACTTGTAAATGTTTGTGGGAATGGATGGGCTGGATTGACTGAGTTGTAAATGTCTCTGTGGGACTGGATGGGCTGGACTGACTGAGTTGTAAATGTCCGTGAGACTGGATGGGCTGGACTGACTGAGTTGTAAATGTCTCTGTGGGACTGGATGGGCTGGACTGACTGAGTTGTAAATGTCCGTGAGACTGGATGGGCCTGGATTGACTGAGTTGTAAATGTTTGTGGGAATGGATGGGCTGGACTGACTGAGTTGTAAATGTCTCTGTGGGACTGGATGGGCTGGACTGACTGAGTTGTAAATGTTTGTGGGCCTGGATGGGCTGGACTGACTGAGTTGTAAATGTCTCTGTGGGACTGGATGGGCCTGGACTGACTGAGTTGTAAATGTCTCTGTGAGACTGGATGGGCTGGACTGACTGAGTTGTAAATGTCTCTGTGGGACTGGATGGGCTGGACTGACTGAGTTGTAAATGTCTCTGTGGGCCTGGATGGGCTGGACTGACTGAGTTGTAAATGTCTCCGTGGGGACTGGATGGGCTGGACTGACTGAGTTGTAAATGTCTCTGTGAGACTGGATGGGCTGGATTGACTGAGTTGTAAATGTCTCTGTGGGACTGGATGGGCTGGACTGACTGAGTTGTAAATGTCTCTGTGGGACTGGATGGGCTGGACTGACTGAGTTGTAAATGTCTCCGTGGGGACTGGATGGGCTGGACTGACTGAGTTGTAAATGTCTCTGTGGGACTGGATGGCCTGGACTGACTGTGTTGTAAATGTCTCTGTGGGACTGGATGGGCTGGACTGACTGAGTTGTAAATGTTTGTGGGAATGGATGGGCTGGACTGACTGAGTTGTAAATGTCTCTGTGGTTCTGGATGGGCTGGATTGACTGAGTTGTAAATGTGTCTGTGGGACTGGATGGCCTGGACTGACTGTGTTGTAAATGTCTTTGTGGGACTGGATGGGCTGGACTGACTGAGTTGTAAATGTTTGTGGGAATGGATGGGCTGGACTGACTGAGTTGTAAATGTCTCTGTGGGACTGGATGGGCCTGGACTGACTGAGTTGTAAATGTCTCTGTGAGACTGGATGGCCTGGACTGACTGAGTTGTAAATGTCTCTGTGGGACTGGATGCGCTGGACTGACTGAGTTGTAAATGTCTCCGTGGGGACTGGATGGGCTGGACTGACTGAGCTGTAAATGTCTCTGTGAATGGATGGGCCTGGACTGACTGAGTTGTAAATGTCTCTGTGAAACTGGATGTGCTGGACTGACTGAGTTGTAAATGTCTCTGTGGGTACTGGATGGGCTGGACTGACTGAGCTGTAAATGTCTCTGTGGGACTGGATGGGCTGGACTGACTGAGTTGTAAATGTCTCTGTGGGATTGGATGGGCTGGACTGACTGAGTTGTAAATGTCTCTGTGAAACTGGATGTGCTGGACTGACTGAGTTGTAAATGTCTCCGTGGGGACTGGATGGGCTGGACTGACTGAGTTGTAAATGTCTCTGTGGGACTGGATGGGCTGGACTGACTGAGTTGTAAATGTCTCTGTGGGACTGGATGGGCTGGACTGACTGAGTTGTAAATGTCTCTGTGGGACTGGATGGGCTGGACTGACTGAGTTGTAAATGTCTCTGTGGGACTGGATGAGCTGGACTGACTGAGTTGTAAATGTCCGTGAGACTGGATGGGCCTGGATTGACTGAGTTGTAAATGTTTGTGGGAATGGATGGGCTGGACTGACTGAGTTGTAAATGTCTCTGTGGGACTGGATGGGCTGGACTGACTGAGTTGTAAATGTCTCTGTGAGACTGGATTGGCTGGACTGACTGAGTTGTAAATGTCTCTGTGGGACTGGATGGGCTGGACAGACTGAGTTGTAAATGTCTCTGTGGGAATGGATGGGCTGGACTGACTGAGTTGTAAATGTCTCTGTGAGATGGATAGGCTGGACTGACTGAGTTGTAAATGTCTCTGTGGGAGTGGATGGGCTGGACTGACTGAGTTGTAAATATCTCTGTGGGACTGGATGGGCTGGATTGACTGAGTTGTAAATGTCTCTGTGGGACTGGATGGGCTGCACTGACTGAGTTGTAAATGTCTCTGTGGGACTGGATGGGCTGGACTGACTGAGTTGTAAATGTCCGTGAGACTGGATGGGCTGGACTGACTGAGTTGTAAATGTCTCTGTGGGACTGGATAGGCTGGACTGACTGAGTTGTAAATGTTTGTGGGACTGGATGGGCCTGGAGTGACTGAGTTGTAAATGTCTCTGTGGGAATGGATGGGCTGGACTGACTAAGTTGTAAATGTCTCTGTTGGACTGGATGGACTGACTGAGTTGTAAATGTCTCTGTGGGACTGGATGGGCTGGACTGACTGAGTTGTAAATGTCTCTGTGAATGGATGGGCCTGGACTGACTGAGTTGTAAATGTCTCTGTGGGACTGGATGGCCTGGACTGACTGAGTTGTAAATGTCTCTGTGGGACTGGATGGGCTGGATTGACTGTGTTGTAAATGTCCGTGAGACTGGATGGGCTGGACTGACTGAGTTGTAAATGTCTCTGTGGGACCGGATGGGCTGGTCTGACTGAGTTGTAAATGTCTCTGTGGGACTGGATGGGCTGGATTGACTGAGTTGTAAATGTCTCTCTGGGACTGGATGGACTGGACTGACTGAGTTGTAAATGTCTCTGTGGTTCTGGATGGGCTGGATTGACTGAGTTGTAAATGTCTCTGTGGGACTGGATGGCCTGGACTGACGGTGTTGTAAATGTCTCTGTGGGACTGGATGGGCTGGACTGACTGAGTTGTAAATGTTTGTGGGAATGGATGGGCTGGACTGACTGAGTTGTAAATGTCTCTGTGGTTCTGGATGGGCTGGATTGACTGAGTTGTAAATGTGTCTGTGGGACTGGATGGCCTGGACTGACTGTGTTGTAAATGTCTTTGTGGGACTGGATGGGCTGGACTGACTGAGTTGTAAATGTTTGTGGGAATGGATGGGCTGGACTGACTGAGTTGTAAATGTCTCTGTGGGACTGGATGGGCCTGGACTGACTGAGTTGTAAATGTCTCTGTGAGACTGGATGGCCTGGACTGACTGAGTTGTAAATGTCTCTGTGGGACTGGATGGGCTGGACTGACTGAGTTGTAAATGTTTGTGGGAATGGATGGGCTGGATTGACTGAGTTGTAAATGTCTCGGTGGGACTGGATGGGCTGGACTGACTGAGTTGTAAATGTCTCTGTGGGACTGGATGGGCTGGACTGACTGAGTTGTAAATGTCCGTGAGACTGGCTGGGCCTGGACTGACTGAGTTGTAAATGTCTCTGTGGGACTGGATGGGCTAGACTGACTGAGTTGTAAATGTCTCCGTGGGGACTGGATGGGCTGGACTGACTGAGTTGTAAATGTCTGTGGGACTGGATGGGCTGGACTGACTGAGTTGTAAATGTCTCTGTGGGACTGGATGGGCTGAACTGACTGAGTTGTAAATGTCTCTGTGAAACTGGATGGGCTGGACTGACTGAGTTGTAAATGTCTCTGTGGGACTGGATGGGCTGGACTGACTGAGTTGTAAATGTCTCCGTGGGGACTGGATGGGCTGGACTGACTGTGTTGTAAATGTCCGTGAGACTGGATGGGCCTGGATTGACTGAGTTGTAAATGTTTGTGGGAATGGATGGGCTGGACTGACTGAGTTGAAAATGTCTCCGTGGGATGGATGGGCTGGACTGACTGAGTTGTAAATGTCTCTGTGGGACTGGATGGGCTGGACTGACAGAGTTGTAAATGTCTCTGTGGGACTGGATGGGCTGGATTGACTGAGTTGTAAATGTCTCTGTGGGACTGGATGGGCCTGGACTGACTGAGTTGTAAATGTCTCTGTGAGACTGGATGGCCTGGACTGACTGAGTTGTAAATGTCTCTGTGGGACTGGATGGGCTGGACTGACTGAGTTGTAAATGTCTCCGTGGGGACTGGATGGGCTGGACTGACTGAGTTGTAAATGTCTCTGTGGGACTGGATGGGCTGGACTGACTGAGTTGTAAATGTCTCTGTGAGACTGGATGGGCTGGACTGACTGAGTTGTAAATGTCTCTGTGGGACTGGATGGGCTGGATTGACTGAGTTGTAAATGTCTCTGTTGGACTGGATAGGCCTGGACTGACTGAGTTGTAAATGTCTCTGTGGGTCTGGATAGGCCTGGACTGACTGAGTTGTAAATGTCTCTGTGGGACTGGATGGGCTGGACTGACTGAGTTGTAAATGTTTGTGGGAATGGATGGGCTGGATTGACTGAGTTGTAAATGTCTCGGTGGGACTGGATGGGCTGAACTGACTGAGTTGTAAATGTCCGTGAGACTGGATGGGCCTGGACTGACTGAGTTGTAAATGTTTGTGGGAATGGATGGGCTGGACTGACTGAGTTGTAAATGTCTCTGTGGGACTGGATGGGCTGGACTGACTGAGTTGTAAATGTCTCTGTGGGACTGGATGGGCTGGACTGACTGAGTTGTAAATGTCTCTGTGGGACTGGATGGGCTGGACTGACTGAGTTGTAAATGTTTGTGGGAATGGATGGGCTGGATTGACTGAGTTGTAAATGTCTCTGTGGGACTGGATGGGCTGGACTGACTGAGTTGTAAATGTCTCTGTGGGACTGGATGGGCTGGACTGACTGAGTTGTAAATGTCCGTGAGACTGGCTGGGCCTAGACTGACTGAGTTGGAAATGTCTCTGTGGGACTGGATGGGCTGGACTGACTGAGTTGTAAATGTTTGTGGGAATGGATGGGCTGGACTGACTGAGTTGTAAATGTCTCTGAGGGACTGGATGGGCTGGACTGACTGAGTTGTAAATGTCTCTGTGGGAATGGATGGGCTGGACTGACTGAGTTGTAAATGTCTCTGTGAATGGATGGGCCTGGACTGACTGAGTTGTAAATGTCTCTGTGGGACTGGATGGGCTGGACTGACTGAGTTGTAAATGTCTCCGTGGGGACTGGATGGGCTGGACTGACTGAGTTGTAAATGTCTCTGTGGGACTGAATGGGCTGGACTGACTGAGTTGTAAATGTCTCTGTGGGACTGGATGGGCTGGACTGACTGAGTTGTAAATGTCTCCGTGAAACTGGATGGGCTGGACTGACTGAGTTGTAAATGTCTCTGTGGGACTGGATGGGCTGGACTGACTGAGTTGTAAATGTCTCCGTGGGGACTGGATGGGCTGGACTGACTGAGTTGTAAATGTCCGTGAGACTGGATGGGCCTGGACTGACTGAGTTGTAAATGTCTCTGTGGGACTGGATGGGCTGGACTGACTGAGTTGTAAATGTCTCTGTGAATGGATGGGCCTGGACTGACTGAGTTGTAAATGTCTCTGTGGGACTGGATGGTCTGGACTGACTGAGTTGTAAATGTCTCCGTGGGGACTGGATGGGCTGGACTGACTGAGTTGTAAATGTCTCTGTGAGACTGGATCGGCTGGACTGACTGAGTTGTAAATGTCTCTCTGGGACCGGATGGGCTGGATAGACTGGGTTGTAAATGACCGTGGGACTGGATGGGCTGGACTGACTGAGTTGTAAATGTCTCTGTGGGACTGGATGGGCTGGACTGACTGAGTTGTAAATGTCTCTGTGGGCCTGGATGGGCTGGACTGACTGAGTTGTAAATGTCTCCGTGGGGACTGGATGGGCTGGACTGACTGAGTTGTAAATGTCTCTGTGAGACTGGATGGGCTGGACTGACTGAGTTGTAAATGTCTCTGTGGGACTGGATGGGCTGGACTGACTGAGTTGTAAATGTCTCTGTGGGACTGGATGGGCTGGACTGACTGAGTTGTAAATGTCTCCGTGGGGACTGGATGGGCTGGACTGACTGAGTTGTAAATGTCTCTGTGGGACTGGATGGCCTGGACTGACTGTGTTGTAAATGTCTCTGTGGGACTGGATGGGCTGGACTGACTGAGTTGTAAATGTTTGTGGGAATGGATGGGCTGGACTGACTGAGTTGTAAATGTCTCTGTGGTTCTGGATGGGCTGGATTGACTGAGTTGTAAATGTGTCTGTGGGACTGGATGGCCTGGACTGACTGTGTTGTAAATGTCTTTGTGGGACTGGATGGGCTGGACTGACTGAGTTGTAAATGTTTGTGGGAATGGATGGGCTGGACTGACTGAGTTGTAAATGTCTCTGTGGGACTGGATGGGCTGGACTGACTGAGTTGTAAATGTCTCCGTGGGGACTGGATGGGCTGGACTGACTGAGTTGTAAATGTCTCTGTGGGACTGGATGGGCTGGACTGACTGAGTTGTAAATGTCTCTGTGGGACTGGATGGGCTGGACTGACTGAGTTGTAAATGTCTCCGTGAAACTGGATGGGCTGGACTGACTGAGTTGTAAATGTCTCTGTGGGACTGGATGGGCTGGACTGACTGAGTTGTAAATGTCTCCGTGGGGACTGGATGGGCTGGACTGACTGAGTTGTAAATGTCCGTGAGACTGGATGGGCCTGGACTGACTGAGTTGTAAATGTCTCTGTGGGACTGGATGGGCTGGACTGACTGAGTTGTAAATGTCTCTGTGAATGGATGGGCCTGGACTGACTGAGTTGTAAATGTCTCTGTGGGACTGGATGGTCTGGACTGACTGAGTTGTAAATGTCTCCGTGGGGACTGGATGGGCTGGACTGACTGAGTTGTAAATGTCTCTGTGAGACTGGATGGGCTGGACTGACTGAGTTGTAAATGTCTCTCTGGGACCGGATGGGCTGGATAGACTGAGTTGTAAATGACCGTGAGACTGGATGGGCTGGACTGACTGAGTTGTAAATGTCTCTGTGGGACTGGATGGGCTGGACTGACTGAGTTGTAAATGTTTGTGGGACCGGATGGGCTGGATTGACTGAGTTGTAAATGACCGTGAGACTGGATGGGCTGGACTGACTGAGTTGTAAATGTCTCTGTGGGACTGGATGGGCTGGACTGACTGAGTTGTAAATGTTTGTGGGAATGGATGGGCTGGATTGACTGAGTTGTAAATGTCTCTGTGGGACTGGATGGGCTGGACTGACTGAGTTGTAAATGTCCGTGAGACTGGATGGGCCTGGACTGACTGAGTTGTAAATGTTTGTGGGAATGGATGGGCTGGACTGACTGAGTTGTAAATGTCTCTGTGGGATTGGATGGGCTGGACTGACTGAGTTGTAAATGTCTCTGTGAAACTGTATGGGCTGGACTGACTGAGTTGTAAATGTCTCTGTGAGACTGGATGGGCTGGACTGACTGAGTTGTAAATGTCTCCGTGGGGACTGGATGGGCTGGACTGACTGAGTTGTAAATGTCCGTGAGACTGGATTGGCCTGGATTGACTGACTTGTAAATGTTTGTGGGAATGGATGGGCTGGATTGACTGAGTTGTAAATGTCTCTGTGGGACTGGATGGGCTGGACTGACTGAGTTGTAAATGTCTCTGTGGGATGGATAGGCTGGACTGACTGAGTTGTAAATGTCCGTGAGACTGGATGGGCTGGACTGACTGAGTTGTAAATGTCTCTGTGGGACTGGATGGCCTGGACTGACTGAGTTGTAAATGTCCGTGAGACTGGATGGGCCTGGATTGACTGAGTTGTAAATGTTTGTGGGAATGGATGGGCTGGACTGACTGAGTTGTAAATGTCTCTGTGGGACTGGATGGGCTGGACTGACTGAGTTGTAAATGTTTGTGGGCCTGGATGGGCTGGACTAACTGAGTTGTAAATGTCTCTGTGGGACTGGATGGGCCTGGACTGACTGAGTTGTAAATGTCTCTGTGAGACTGGATGGGCTGGACTGACTGAGTTGTAAATGTCTCTGTGGGACTGGATGGGCTGGACTGACTGAGTTGTAAATGTCTCTGTGGGACTGGATGGGCTGGACTGACTGAGTTGTAAATGTCTCCGTCGGGACTGGATGGGCTGGACTGACTGAGTTGTAAATGTCTCTGTGAGACTGGATGGGCTGGACTGACTGAGTTGTAAATGTCTCTGTGGGACTGGATGGGCTGGACTGACTGAGTTGTAAATGTCTCTGTGGGACTGGATGGGCTGGACTGACTGAGTTGTAAATGTCTCCGTGGGGACTGGATGGGCTGGACTGACTGAGTTGTAAATGTCTCTGTGGGACTGGATGGGCTGGACTGACTGAGTTGTAAATGTCTCTGTGGGACTGGATGGGCTGGACTGACTGAGTTGTAAATGTCTCTCTGAGACTGTATGGCTTGGACCCGCTGCCAGTCCACATGCAGGCTGCAAGTTTGAATTTATGAACATAAATTCAAAGTACATTTATCAGAAGCAAATGTATAAATTATACAACCTTGAGATTTGTTGCTTACAGGTAGCTACAAAGCAAGAAACCCAAGAGAACCCAGTTGGAAAAGACCAACACCAAATTAATGGAGAAAGAGAAAAAAACAACACAAATTATGCAAACAATAAAAGCAAGCAACCACATTGTGAATCAAGTTTACTAAATTTCTCTGGACTCTGTGCAGGTCCCAGTAGATTGGAAGATGGTAAATGTCCCACCACTGTTCAAAAATTGATCTCGTCAAAAGGCAAGTAACTGTAGACCAGTTAGTTTAACATCTGTAGTTGGGAAAGTGCTTGAAGCTATCATTAAAGAGGAAATAGTGAGGCATCTGGAAAGAAATGGATCCATCAGGCAGATTGAGCATTGATTTAGCAAAGGCAGGTCCTGTTTGACAAACTTACTGAAGTTCTTTTAGGATATAATGAGTGCAGTGGATAGAGGGGAACAGATAGACAATATTTACTTGGATTTTCAAAGGTTCCACATAAAAGACTTAATATAAGATAAGAATGCATAGAGTTGGGAGCGATGTAGAGGATTGGTTAACTAATAGAAAGCAGAGAGTTGGGATACATGGATGTTACTCTGGTTGGCAATCAGTGGTGAGCGGTGTGCTGCAGGGGTTGGTGTTGGGCCTGCAAATGTTCAGGATGTACATTATTGATCTGGAAGAGGAGACCAAGTGTAGTGTCTCTAAGTTTGCTGATAATACTAAATTGTTTGGAAAAACAAGTTGTGCAGAAGATTCGGAGAGTCTGTGGAGAGATATAGATTGGAGAGATTCCTCTCCAAATGACTTGCTCCATCTCCATCTCCAAATGCAGCGACATCTTCATCTCCAAAACAATCTGGAACATGTTAGGCTGCAACTTTGCATCACACCAGCATGACTCATCCCTCGAGGCAACTTTGCCTCCACTCACTTCTTCATTGTTTGCGGTGATAGTTTACAATTTACCTCATGAAAAGTGTTATTAGTAATATTTTTCACCATGATTTGCAAACAGAAGGGGAGAGAGAAGGGGCTTGATACTGCTGACGTCATTTACACATGACAAGGTTCAGTCCACTATCACCAGTAGAGTCAAATCTGACTGCTGTGTGAGCTAGGACTGGTGTTACTCCAGGAGCAGTGTGTGACGATCACTGCTTGAAAGAGCCATGGTTTACACAGTGCCTGCAGCAGGTTCTCTGTGTGTGGAAACGTTGACTGCTTCTTTCAACAGATGCTGCCCGACCTGAGTTCATCCAGCTTTTTTGTACGGCTTCTATGTGGACTGTTCCCAACAGCACTCCACAGTTAGACTGCTATTGGACGAATGCAAACCCAAAGAACGACCTCCTCTGGGTCTGCCGACCTTCCAGTGTGAGGAGCTGTTCTTGACTGGGAGCAGGATCAAGTGCTGATGGATCCGTAAAGTGTGGTGCAGCTATCACAGATACTCTGTGATAAGAGGCCATAGCTGTAGTCCTCCAACCACAGTCCAAGGTCAGTCAGTAGGTCAAATTTAGGACTCCAGCGATCCCTGATGGAGATCAGGGTGACAGGTGCTGACACCAAAGGCGTGCAATCCCCGAGGTCAAGGGCCAGTAATCCCCGATGAAGTTTGTTTTGCTGTTGTTGTTATCTGTTGGCTGTATGCGGTCATGCTGAACATTATGGGAATGCTTTGTGGGTGCCAGAATGTGTGGCAACCCTTACGGGCTGCTCCAGCACACCTTCAGGTGTGTTGTTAAAACAACCAACCCAGTTTACTGTATGTTTTAATATACATGTAACTAATAAATAAATCCAAATTTAAGTCTAAATCAGGTTCTATCTGGCATTTACTGCTAGTGTCCTTCCAATATGATGGAGGTGAAATTATATGTCCTATATTATACTGAAGAGGAGAAGGCTAACCTTTGGGGATTTTAAGGGCTACTCTGTAATGAGGCTGAAATCACAGCTATGGTATCCGTCCAAGAGCAATCATGACACGTGAGTGCTCCCTGGTGTCAGAAAGGATAATGCCAGTCTGACTCTTCAAATCAAAGCTCAATTTTAAAATTACCCCTTGTCAGCCTTCTGGCCTTACTCCCCACTGTGGATTCAAGTTTATTATCATATGGCTGTACATATATTCAACCACAACGAAACAATGTTCCTCTGGACAATGGTACACACACACAAAACATATATCATTCACAGAATATAAAACAAACATTACAATAAATAATTTAATAAAATATAATTCAAAATGGATGAGGTGAAGAGCACAGATAAACCATAAACAGTACAGCAAACAGCTCGCTGTCCTAGTGAAGAGACCTCGATGGTGGCAGATGTAGGGAAGATGCTGTTACCTTGCCTGACAGTCCTAGTCCTGATGCTCCTGATGGCAGTGGGTCAAAGAGACTGTGGAATGGGTGCAAGGATCTTCAACAATGCTTCAGGCCTTTTGTCTACAATACTCATGGTAAATGTCACAAATAGGAGGGAGGGAGACTCTGGTGATAATCTCAGCAGTTTTTATCGACTGTCGGGTCCTACCTTCCGATGTCTTGCAGCTTCCATACTACACAATGATGCAGCCAGACAGGACATTCTCAGTTATCAGAACCTGTGTTGGGGTGGGGGGGGGGGGGGGGGAGAGGCAGGAAGCCTTGCATGACTCGGTCTCCTCAGAAACTGTTGATTCTGCTGTGCCTTCTTGACAAATGAGGAGGTGTTGTGGGTCCAGGTTGAACTGTCCACTTTTTGCACACCAAGAAACTTTGTGCTTTTCACTCTCCACAGTATAGCCATTGATGTGCAATGGAGAATTGTCAACCTGCACCTCCCTGAAGTCCATAATTATCTCTTTTGTCTTATTCAGGTTGTTGTTCTCACACTATATGACAAGCCTCTGTATGCCAACTCATCATTGTTCCTGATGAGGCCAGCTACTGTTGTGTTGTTAGCGAAATTCATGTGGTTTGAGCTGGATCTGGCAGTGAGTCAGCAGTGTGAACAACAGTGGGCTAAGCACACAGCCATGGGAGGCACCAGTATTCAGTGTGATAGAACTGTGCCAACTCAGACAGACTGGGGTCTTTCCATCTACAAGTCTAAAATCCAGTTTCAAAGAGGTGTGTTGAGTCCCAACAACGACTGTCTACCCACCAGCCTCTGTGGGATGATCATCATAACTGCCGAGCTAAAGTTGATGAACAACATCCAGGCAAATGAGGAATCATTTTCTAGGTGGGACAGGATGGAGTAGAGGGCTGAGGCGGTGGCATCATCAGTGGATCAATTTGAACTGCAGGTGAAGGGTCCAATGTAGCTGGGAAGTGAAATTTTATATGACCAATTAACTTCATGATTGTTGAAGTCAGTGGCTCTTTGCAGTAATCATTTTGGCCAGTCACCATCAGTTTCTTAGGCACTGGAATGATGGTAGTTGTCTTGAAACCTGTAAGGAGAGTGGAAATGTTAGCTGAGCTGCACAGTCCCTCAACACCTGACCAGGGGTGTTGTCCAGCCCCGCAGCTTTGCGTGGGTTTACCCTGGTAGGATTCTCCTCTCATTGGCTTTGGCCAGACAGGGTGCCTGTTCCTCAGGCAGAGAGAGGTCTTTTTTCAGTCAAATTCTGCATAGAAGGCATTCAGCCTATCAGGAAGGGTGGTGTCACTGTTGTTGATGTGTAGTGTTGACGTAATCTGTTTTGGTTTGTAAACCACATGTGCCACGTATCCTTGGTGTTACACAGAAGTCTGTGAATTTTCTGAGTATTCATATTTTGCCTTCCTGATGGCACAGGAACTGAGACTCTTGCTGACCTTGATCTGAAGGTCACCCTGTCACTTGATCTGAAGGCAGCATCCCGATTCCAAAACAGTGCATGAACCTTTGTGTCAGTCATAGTTCCGGTTTGCCTCGTCAGTGGAGTGTTTAATCGCAGGAATGTCTTTGATGCATTTTTCTATGTAGCCATGCTGCATATTCAGCAATGATAAGATAATGCGATGAGCATAGGTAGCAGCCTCCCTCAATATCCTCCATTCCATATTGTACGAGTTGTGTGAGTGGGGAAAATTCCTAAAGATATTTATACCAGAGGATGTGAGACATTGCTCCAGGCCAGGAATGGCTGACCTTTCTGAGAGTGTGTGGCCAAATTGGTGATATTCTAAACAAGTTCTCTCATGTACCATGGCAATTTTGAGAAGAGATTAGCATCAATAAACAAATTAGTAATAATAATCGTGAACTTTATTTAAAGAAAAAGGATGAGTGCTGTTGCTTATTTACTGATCTTTGTTTTCTATTAAAAGTATAACTGAGACAGACTTAAATAAGTGAAGCCTTTTATAAAACCTGTTACAATTATTATTAACCTTTCAAACACAGAATTTAAAAAAAACATCATTTCTAAGCAGTATTGTTTTAATAACCATTTACTATATAAATACTGAACAGTATGCCAGGTCACGAGGATTTCAAAATAAATCATATGTTCTCACAACCGTCTAGCTGGCACCAAATTGGCATGAGATGTTTCCTGTGAAAATGTCTCACGGTTTTCAGGTTATAAATATCATTTGCTGCCTCATTTGGCTGTAAAGAGAATCATTATGTATCTTTTTACTATGGGTGGCATTTAAAGAATCGAGAGTGGCACTTCACATATCATGCCAACAAAATTTTGGCATGTGCTATTTTGGGCATGCATGCCGTGGGTTTACTACCCCTGGTCTAGGCAGTCCACCTCCTGCCAAGGTGCCATGTTGTTTTGCACTGAAAATACGAAGGATATCGGAGGCATTGCTGGTTGGCCAAATGTTCTGCCTCACTTGCTGGCCCCAAATGTCACAGCATCAGTTATAAACACCAGTGTAAATGGCATGGAAGTTGGTTGTTGGGGGACAACTGTTGGCTATTGTAATAGCAATGATCACCAATTGATGAGACAGTAATTGGCAGTGGCTGGTTGCGGTGGGAGGTGGTTGGCAGAGGGAAGTGTGGATGGCTGCTAGTGGGAGGTGGATGGGTGTTAGTAGGATGTGTGGTTGGCTGTTAGTGTGAAGAGGAATAGATAGAGTGGACTGCCAGTGTCTCTTCCCCTGGGCACCACTGCTCAATACAAGAGGACCTGGCTTTAAGGGGTGGGAAGTTCAAGGTGGATATTAGAGGAAGGTTTTTTACTCAGGGTGTGGTTGGTGCGTGGAATGCACTGCTAGAGTCAGTGGTGGATGCAGATACACTAATGAAATTTAAGAGACTACCAGATGGGTATATGGAGGAATTTAAGGTGGGGGGGATATATGGGAGGCAGGGTTTAAGGGTCAGCACAACATTGTGGGCCGAAGGACCTGTACTGTGCTGTACTATTCTATGTTCTATGTTGGTAGGAATTGTGGTTGGCTGTTGGTGGGAAGTGCGGTTGGCTGTTAGTGGGAAGTGGTTGGGTCTTAGTGGGAAGTGTCGTTGGCTGTTAGTAGGAGGTGAGGTTGGCTGTAAGTGGTTGGGTCTTAGTGGGAAATAGTTGGCTGTTGGTGAGAAGTGTGGTTGGCTGTTGGTGAGAAGTGTGGTTGGCTGTTGGTGGGAAGAGTGGTTGGCTGTTGGTGGGTATTGTGGTTGGCTGTTGGTGGGAAGTGTGGTTGGCTGTTGGTGGGTATTGTGGTTGGCTGTTGGTGGGTATTGTGGTTGGCTGTTGGTGGGTATTGTGGTTGGCTGTTGGTGGGAAGTGTAGTTGGCTGTTGGTGGGAAGGGGTTGGGTGTTAAATGGAAGTGAGAATAGCTGTTAGCGTGAAGTGCTTGTGTGTTTGTGGGGGATGATTGGCTGTTAGTGTAAAGTGGATTGGTGTTAAAGGGAAGTGTGGTTGGCTGTAGTGGGAAGTGTGGATAGCTTTCAGTGGGAAGCGAGGATAGTTGCTTGTTGGTAGCGGTTGGCTGTTAGTTGGATGTGGTTGCGTATTAGTGGGAAGTGTTTGGCTATTTGTCATTGGGAAGTGGTTGTGTGTTAGTGGGACGTGGTTGTTTGTCACTGGGAAGAGATTGGTTGTCATTGGGAAAGTAGATGGCGTTAGTGGGAAGTGTTTGCGTGTTAGTGGGAAGGTGGATGGCTGTTGGTGGGAATAGTTGCTGTTAGTGGGAAGATGGATGGCTGTTGGTGGGAAGTGTGGATTGTTGCTAGTTGGTAGCAGTTGGCTGTTAGTTAGAAGTGGCTGGGTATTAGTGGGAAATGTTTGGCTGTGTGTGGCAAGTGATTGAGTGTTAGTGGGACGTGGTTGAGTGTTAGTGGGAAGTGTCTGGGTGTTAGTTGGAAGTGGTTGCGTGTTAGTTGGAGGTGATTGGGTATCATTGCAAGCTGGTTGTTTGTCACTGGGAAGTGATTGGTTGTTATTGGGAAGTGATTGGTTGTCATTGGGAAAGTGTTTGTGTATTAGTGGGAAGTGGTTAGTTGTCATTGAGAAGTGGTTGGCTGTCATTGGGAAGTGGTTGGTGTCATTGGGAGGTGGTTGGTTGTCATTGGGAAGTGGTTGGTTGTCATTGGGAAGTGGTTGGTTGTCATTGGGAGGTGGTTGGTTGTTATTGGGAAGTGGTTGGTTGTCATTGGGAGGAGTTTGGTTGTCATTGGGAAGTGGTTGGTTGTTATTGGGAAGTGGTTGGCTGTTATTGGGAGGTGGTTGGGTGTCATTGAGAAGTGGTTGGCGGTCATTGGGAAGTGATTGGTTGTCATTGGGAGGTGGTTGGTTGTCATTGGGAGGTGTTTGGTTGTCATTGGGAGGTGGTTGGTTGTCATTGGGAGGTGTTTGGTTGTCATTGGGAAGTGGTTGGCTGTCATTGGGAAGTGGTTGGGTGTCATTGGGAAGTGTTTGGCTGTCATTGGGAAGTGGTTGGGTGTCATTGGGAAGTGGTTGGTTGTTATTGGGAAGTGGTTGGTTGTCATTGGGAGGTGGTTGGCTGTCATTGGGAAGTGGTTGGGTGTCATTGGGAAGTGGTTGGTTGTCATTGGGAAGTGGTTGGTTGTTATTGGGAAGTGGTTGGTTGTCATTGGGAGGTGTTTGGTTGTCATTGGGAAGTGGTTGGTTGTTATTGGGAGGTGGTTGGGTGTCATTGAGAAGTGGTTGGCAGTCATTGGGAAGAGGTTGGGTGTTAGTGGGATGTGTTTGGGTGGTAGTGGGAAGTGGCTGGGTGTTAGTTGGACATGTTGGTTGTTAGTGGCAAGTGGTTGGTTGTCATTCAGAAGTGGTAGGGTCTTAGTGGGAGGTGGTTGGGTATCAATGCGATCTGATTGTTAGTGCAAAGTGGTTGGTTCTCATTGGGAAATGGTTAGTTGTCAATGGAAAGTGGTTGGGTGTTAGTAGGAGGTGGTTGGTTATCTGTGTGAACTGGTTGTTTGTTAATGGGAAGTGTTTGGTTGTCATTGGGAGGTGGTTGGTTGTCATTGGGAGGTGTTTGGTTGTCATTGGGAAGTGGTTGGTTGTTATTGGGAAGTGGTTGGCTGTTATTGGGAGGTGGTTGGGTGTCATTGAGAAGTGGTTGGCAGTCATTGGGAAGAGGTTGGGTGTTAGTGGGATGTGTTTGGGTGGTAGTGGGAAGTGGCTGGGTGTTAGTTGGACATGTTGGTTGTTAGTGGCAAGTGGTTGGTTGTCATTCAGAAGTGGTAGGGTCTTAGTGGGAGGTGGTTGGGTATCAATGCGATCTGATTGTTAGTGCAAAGTG
The DNA here is from genome assembly GCF_030144855.1 of Hypanus sabinus. NCBI lineage: Eukaryota > Metazoa > Chordata > Chondrichthyes > Myliobatiformes > Dasyatidae > Hypanus > Hypanus sabinus. The sequence continues at coordinate 737,935 of NC_082735.1, read as the reverse complement.
GTTGGTTCTCATTGGGAAATGGTTAGTTGTCAATGGAAAGTGGTTGGGTGTTAGTAGGAGGTGGTTGGTTATCTGTGTGAACTGGTTGTTTGTTAATGGGAAGTGTTTGGTTGTCATTGGGAAGTGATTGCATGTTAGTGGGAAGTGGTTTGTTGTCATTGGGAAGTGATTGCTTGGCATTGGGAAAATGGTTCAGTGTTAGTGGGAAGTGGTTGGCTGTTAGTAGGAAGTGTGGATGGCTGTTAGTAGGAAGTGCGGACGGCTTTTTGTGCAAAGTGAGGATAGCTGTTAGTGGCAAGTGGTTGAGTGTTAGTGGGAGGTGAGTGGATGTTAGTTGGAAGTAGTTGGTAGTCATTGGGAAGTGGTTTGCTGTTAGTTGCAAGTGGTTGGGTGTTAGTGGCAAGTGTGGTTGGGTGTTAGGGGGATAGCTTTTCGTGAGAAGTGAGGATAGTTGTTAGTGGGACGTGATTGGTTGTCTTTGGGAAAGTGGTTGATTGTTAGTGGAAAGTGGTTGGCTGTTAGCGGGAAATGTGGATAACTGGTAGTGGGAAGTGTGTATGGTTGTGAATGGGAGGTGGTATGCTGTTAGTGAGAAGTGGTTGGTTGTTAGTGGGAGGTGGTTGTTAAATGGAGGTGAGAACAGCGTGAAGTGCTTGGGTGTTAGTGTCAAGTTTGGTTGGGTGTTAGTGGGGGTTCTTTGACTGTTAGTGGGAAGTGGAATGGTGTTAGTGGGTAGTGTGGAAAGCTTTTAGTGGGAAGTGTGGATAGTTGCTTGCTGGTACTGGTTGGCTATTAGTTGGAAGTGGTTGGCTGTCATTGGGAAGTGGTTGGGAGTTATTGGGAAGTGGTTGGCTATTAATGGCAAGTGGTTGTCATTGGGAAGTGGTTGGATGTTAATGGGAAGTGGTTGGGTATCAGTGCGAACTGATTGTTAGTGGAAAGTGGTTGGTTCGCATTGGGAAATGGTTGGTTTTCATTGGAAAGTGGTTGGGTGTTAGTTGGAAGTGGTTGGTTGTCATTGGGAAGTGATTGGTTCTCATTGGTAAGTGGTTGGTTCTCATTGGTAAGTGGTTGGTTCTCATTGGGAAGTGATTGGTTGTCATTGGTAAAGTCGTTGGGTCTTAGTGGGATATGTGGATGTCTGTTTGTGCAAAGTGAGGATAGTTGTTAGTGGGAAGTGTTTGGGTGTTAGTGGCAAGTGGTTGGTTGTTATTGGGAGGTGGTTGGCTGTCATTGGGAAGTGTTTGGGTGTTAGTGGCAAGTGGTTGATTGTCATTGGGAGGTGGTTGGCTGTCAGTGTGAAGTGGTTGGGTGTTAGTGGCAAGTGGTTGGGTGTCATTGGGAAGTGTTTGGGTGTTAGTGACAAGTGGTTGGCTGTCATTGGGAAGTGGTTGGCCATCATTGGGAAGTGGTTGGTTGTCATTGGGAAGTGTTTGGGTGTTAGTGACAAGTGGTTGGCTGTCATTGGGAAGTGGTTGGCTGTCATTGGGAAGTGTTTGGGTGTTAGTGGCAAGTGGTTGGCTGTCATTGGGAAGTGGTTGGCTGTCATTGGGAAGTGGTTGGCTGTCATTGGGAAGTGGGGTAAGTGGTTGGCTGTCATTGGGAAGTGGTTGGGTGTTAGTGGCAAGTGGTTGGCTGTCATTGGGAGGTGTTTGGGTGTTAGTGGCAAGTGGTTGGCTGTCATTGGGAGGTGTTTGGGTGTTAGTGGCAAGTGGTTGGCTGTTAGTGGCAAGTGGTTGACTGTCATTGGGAAGTGGTTGGTTGTCATTGGGAAGTGTTTGGTTGTTATTGGGAAGTGGTTGGGTGTTAGTGGCAAGTAGTTGGCTGTCAGTGTGAAGTGTGGCTGTTAGGGAGAACTGTGGCTGTTGGTGGGAAGAGTTGCTGTTAGTGGGAAGGTAGATGGCGGTTAATGGTAAGTGATAGGTTTTAGTGGGAATTGTGGTTGGCTGTTAGTGGGAATGGGGATTGCTGTGGTCAGTTTGTGTTAAGGGAGTTAGGGGGTGAGGATGTGTTCCTTTGGTATTAAGGAAGGTAGTGGGTGGGTGACGGACGTAGTTGATTGGTGTTAGGGGAGGTAGGGGGTGTGGGGCATGGTCTGTTGGTGTTAAGGGAGGTAGGGGTGGGGTACGTGGTTGGTTGGTGTTAAGGGAGGTAGGGGTGGGGACGCTGTCAGTTGGTGTTAAGGGAGGTAGGGGTGGGGGACGCTGTCAGTTGGTGTTAAGGGAGGTAGGGGTGGGGGACATGGTCAATTTGTTAAGGGAGGTAGGGGGTGGGTCGGGACATGGTTGATTAGTGTTAAGGGAGGTAGGGGTGGGGAACGTGGTCGGTTGGTGTTATGGGAGATGGGGGTGGGGACGTGGTTGGTTGGTGTTAAGGGAGGTAGGGGTGGGGAACGTGGTCGGTTGGTGTTATGGGAGATGGGGGTGGGGACGTGGTTGGTTAGTGTTAAGGGAGGTAGAGGTGGGGGGACGTGGTCGGTTGGTGTTATGGGAGATGGGGGTGGGGACGTGGTTGGTTGGTGTTAAGGGAGGTAGGGGTGGGGGACGTGGTCGGTTGGTGTTAAGGGAGGTAGGGGTGGGGACGCTGTCAGTTGGTGTTAAGGGAGGTAGGGGTGGGGGACATGGTCAATTTGTTAAGGGAGGTAGGTGGTGGGTGGGGACGAGGTTGGTTAGTGTTAAGGGAGGTAGTGGTGGGGAACGTGGTCGGTTGGTGTTAAGGGAGGTAGAGGTGGGGGGACGTGGTCGGTTGGTGTTATGGGAGATGGGGGTGGGGACGTGGTTGGTTGGTGTTAAAGGAGGTAGAGGTGGGGGGACGTGGTCGGTTGGTGCTATGGGAGATGGGGGTGGGGACGTGGTTGGTTGGTGTTAAAGGAGGTAGAGGTGGGGGGACGTGGTCGGTTGGTGTTAAGGGAGGTAGAGGTGGGGGGACGTGGTCGGTTGGTGTTATGGGAGATGGGGGTGGGGACGTGGTTGGTTGGTGTTAAGGGAGGTAGTGGTGGGGAACATGGTCGGTTGGTGTTAAGGGAGGTAGAGGTGGGGGGACGTGGTCGGTTGGTGTTATGGGAGATGGGGATGGGGACGTGGTTGGTTGGTGTTAAAGGAGGTAGAGGTGGGGGGACGTGGTCGGTTGGTGTTAAGGGAGGTAGAGGTGGGGGGACGTGGTCGGTTGGTGTTATGGGAGATGGGGGTGGGGACGTGGTTGGTTGGTGTTAAGGGAGGTAGTGGTGGGGAACGTGGTCGGTTGGTGTTAAGGGAGGTAGAGGTGGGGGGACGTGGTCGGTTGGTGTTATGGGAGGTAGGGGTGGGGACGCTGTCAGTTGGTGTTAAGGGAGGTAGGGGTGGGGGACATGGTCAATTTGTTAAGGGAGGTAGGTGGTGGGTGGGGACGTGGTTGGTTAGTGTTAAGGGAGGTAGGGGTGGGGAACGTGGTCGACTGGTGTTAAGGGAGGTAGGGGTGGGGGACATGGTCAATTTGTTAAGGGAGGTAGGTGGTGGGTGGGGACGTGGTTGGTTAGTGTTAAGGGAGGTAGGTGGTGGGTGGGGACGTGGTTGGTTAGTGTTAAGGGAGGTAGTGGTGGGGAACGTGGTCGGTTGGTGTTAAGGGAGGTAGAGGTGGGGGGACATGGTCGGTTGGTGTTATGGGAGATGGGGGTGGGAACGTGGTTGGTTGGTGTTAAAGGAGGTAGAGGTGGGGGGACGTGGTCGGTTGGTGCTATGGGAGATGGGGGTGGGGACGTGGTTGGTTGGTGTTAAGGGAGGTAGAGGTGGGGGGACGTGGTCGGTTGGTGTTATGGGAGATGGGGGTGGGGACGTGGTTGGTTGGTGTTAAAGGAGGTAGAGGTGGGGGGACGTGGTCGGTTGGTGTTAAGGGAGGTAGAGGTGGGGGGACGTGGTCGGTTGGTGTTATGGGAGATGGGGGTGGGGACGTGGTTGGTTGGTGTTAAGGGAGGTAGTGGTGGGGAACGTGGTCGGTTGGTGTTAAGGGAGGTAGAGGTGGGGGGACGTGGTCGGTTGGTGTTATGGGAGATGGAGGTGGGGACGTGGTTGGTTGGTGTTAAAGGAGGTAAAGGTGGGGGGACGTGGTCGGTTGGTGCTATGGGAGATGGGGGTGGGGACGTGGTTGGTTGGTGTTAAAGGAGGTAGAGGTGGGGGGACGTGGTCGGTTGGTGTTAAGGGAGGTAGAGGTGGGGGGACGTGGTCGGTTGGTGTTATGGGAGATGGGGGTGGGGACGTGGTTGGTTGGTGTTAAGGGAGGTAGTGGTGGGGACGTGGTTGGTTGGTGTTAAGGGAGGTAGGGGTGGGAGACATGGTCAATTTGTTAAGGGAGGTAGGTGGTGGGTGGGGACGTGGTTGGTTAGTGTTAAGGGAGGTAGAGGTGGGGAACGTGGTCGACTGGTGTTAAGGGAGGTAGAGGTGGGGGGACGTGGTCGGTTGGTGTTATGGGAGATGGGGGTGGGGACGTGGTTGGTTGGTGTTAAGGGAGGTAGAGGTGGGGAACGTGGTCGACTGGTGTTAAGGGAGGTAGAGGTGGGGGGACGTAGTCGGTTGGTGTTATGGGAGATGGGGGTGGGGACGTGGTTGGTTGGTGTTAAAGGAGGTAGAGGTGGGGGGACGTGGTCGGTTGGTGCTATGGGAGATGGGGGTGGGGACGTGGTTGGTTGGTGTTAAAGGAGGTAGAGGTGGGGGGACATGGTCGGTTGGTGTTAAGGGAGGTAGAGGTGGGGGGACGTGGTCGGTTGGTGTTATGGGAGATGGGGGTGGGGACGTGGTTGGTTGGTGTTAAGGGAGGTAGTGGTGGGGAACGTGGTCGGTTGGTGTTAAGGGAGGTAGAGGTGGGGGGACGTGGTCGGTTGGTGTTATGGGAGATGAGGGTGGGGACGTGGTTGGTTGGTGTTAAAGGAGGTAGAGGTGGGGGGACGTGGTCGGTTGGTGTTAAGGGAGGTAGAGGTGGGGGGACGTGGTCGGTTGGTGTTATGGGAGATGGGGGTGGGGACGTGGTCGGTTGGTGTTAAGGGAGGTAGTGGTGGGGAACGTGGTCGGTTGGTGTTAAGGGAGGTAGAGGTGGGGGGACGTGGTCGGTTGGTGTTATGGGAGGTAGGGGTGGGGACGCTGTCAGTTGGTGTTAAGGGAGGTAGGGGTGGGGGACGCTGTCAGTTGGTGTTAAGGGAGGTAGGGGTGGGGGACATGGTCAATTTGTTAAGGGAGGTAGGTGGTGGGTGGGGATGTGGTTGGTTGGTGTTAAGGGAGGTAGAGGTGGGGGGACGTGGTCGGTTGGTGTTATGGGAGGTAGGGGTGGGGACACTGTCAGTTGGTGTTAAGGGAGGTAGGGGTGGGGGACATGGTCAATTTGTTAAGGGAGGTAGGTGGTGGGTGGGGACGTGGTTGGTTAGTGTTAAGGGAGGTAGGGGTGGGGAACGTGGTCGACTGGTGTTAAGGGAGGTAGAGGTGGGGGGACGTGGTCGGTTGGTGTTATGGGAGATGGGGGTGGGGACGTGGTCGGTTGATTATAACCATATAACAATCACAGCACGGAAACAGGCCGTCTTGGCCCTCCTAGTCCGTGCCGAACCCTTAATCTCACCTAGTCCCACCTACCCGCACTCAGCCCATAACCCTCCACTCCTTTCCTGTCCATATACCTATCCAATTTTACCTTAAATTACACAACTGAACTGGCCTCTACTAAACTGTTAAGGGAGGTTGTTTGGGATAAGGTCGGTTGGTGTTAAAGGACGTGGTGGGGGGACAGGTTTGTTTGGTGTTAAGGGAGGTTGGCGGTGGGGACATGTTCCGCTGGTGTTAAGGAAGGTAGTAGGGTGTGGGGCGTGGTGGGTTGGTGTAATTCAGTAATCTCTTTGTCTCCATCAGATAATAAATATTTGCTTTCATCTCTCTGTGTGCTTTACCCTCTACACCAACACAATAGGCAATGTTGCCTTGGTCACAACCTATTGATGCCATTGCTACAGGTGATACTTTGATGTTACAGGTGATGGTGCTGGTGTTAAAAGTCAATTTTATTATCGAAATACAAATGTCATCACTAAGATTCATTCATATATAGGCATACTTTGCAAAACTATCAAATAGTAATTCTAACAAAATCAATGAAGGAGCATAGGAGACAACAAGCTATGCAAGTATAAATAAATAGCAATGAGTAATGTGAAGATGAAATAACAAGATGAAGAGTCCTTAAAGTGAGATGGGAACATCTCAATGGATGAGTGTAATTATCCTCTTTTGTTCAAGAGCCTGATAGTTGAGGGGTAGTAAATGTTCCTGACCCTAGTGGAACAAGTCCGGAGGCTCTTGTACCTTCTGTCTGTTATCAACAGTGAGAAAAGAGCACGGCTTGGGTGGTGAGGATCTTTGATGATGGATGTGCTTCCTGTCAATGTGCTTAATGACTGGGAGCGTTTTACGCATGCGGTCCTAGGCCGAATCCACTACCTTTTGTAGGATTTTCTGTTCAAAGGCATTGGTATTCCCTTAGCAGGCCATGATGCAGCCCGTCAATGAACTCGCCACTACACATCTATATAAGTTTTTCAAAGTTTTTGATGTTTCCTTTCTAGTCATTCAACATACTCTTATTGTGGGGAAGTGGGCTGATGGTTGGGGTATCAGCAGATGACCAGGTGTGGGAGAGATACTTGCTGTCATAATGATGTTGCTGGAGAGTTGGGAGGAATGAGAGAGATCTGAATTTCTCGACTCCTATTTCACCACTTTACTGAGCTGCAGGAACTGCTCCTGTCTGCCAGATGGAGCAGGATTCCCTCTCAACGACCCTCTATACCTACTTGTATAACCACAGAATCCACTTTACATCTGTGTCAAAACATACATTTATCTTACTTCACCACCCTCTTTATCTGAGAACAGTTTCATTGCTAGGTCATTCATTGCAGCAGTCTGGATGACAGCAGTTCTGTATGTAAACATTCTCTCTCTTGCAGAATATCAGTATCTGTGCAAGAAATAAAACTTCAAAACTATTCTTGTGAACATGTTTACCAGTATACTCTTATCACTCACCACTGCTGTTAGAAACTGGAAACACAATGGGAGGCAAACTTCCTTGCAGACTATTTTCTCCTTTGATTTCAGCCGCTACTTTCAAATAGACCATGCCCTCTCTGATTTATCACCGGCTTCCCATCACCCTTTGTAAGTTGGAATGTGTTCAGTTTTTGCATAGGACTGGCTGGAAAACTAGAATCATTTCAATGTTTATATATAATTTAAACACTGTATATACTGAGCCTGGGTTAGCTTAATGGCTGCCAAGACCTTTGCTGTTAACCAAGTGCTAAGTCCTCTTAAATGCAGAGATTTCTGCTGAACCAGTTGCTTACTCTGACACTGTGAATCTAAACTGCCAGCTACCCTGTAAAAATCCTGCAGGAATTCTGAACACCAACAATTCCCCACATTTAAAAATAGAACACAGAACATAGAAACAGAGAATAGTACAGCACAGTACAGGCCCTTCAGCCCACAATGTTGTGCCAACCCTTAAACCCTGCCTCCCATGGATGCCCCCCACCTTAAGTTCCTCTATATACCTGTCTAGTAGTCTCTTAAATTTCATTAGTGTATCTGCCTCCACCACAGACTCAGGAAGTGCATTCCAGGCACCAACCACTCTCTGAGTAAAAATCCTTCCTCTAATATCCCCCTTGAACTTCTCACCCCTTACCTTAAAGCCACGTCCACTTGTATTGAGCACTGGTGCCCTGGGGAAGAGGCGCTGGCTGTTCATTCTATCTATTCCTCTTAATATCATGTATACCTCTATCATGTCTCCTCTCATCCTCCTTCTCTCCAAAGAGTAAAGCCCTAGCTCCCTTAATCTCTGATTACTCTCTAAACCAGGCAGCATCCTGGTAAATCTCCTCTGTTCTTTCCAATGCTTCCAAATCCTTCCTATAATGAGGTGATCAGAACTGGACACAGTACTCCAAGTATGGCCTAACTAGAGTTTTATAGAGCTGCATCATTACCTCGTGACTCTTAAACTCTATCTCTCGACTTATGAAAGCTAACACCCCATAAGCTTTCTTAACTACTTGATCTACCTGTGAGGCAACTTTCAGGGATCTGTGGACATGTACCCCCAGATCCCTCTGCTCCTCCACACTACCAAGTATCCTGCCATTTACTTTGTACTCTGCCTTGGAATTTGTCCTTCCAAAGTGTACCACCATACACTTCTCTGTGTTGAACTCCATCTGCCACTTCTCAGCCCACTTCTGCATCCTATCAATGTCTCTCTGCAATCTTTGACAATCCTCTACTCTAACTTGCTCTATCTGCAAACTTGCCGACCCACCTTTCTACCTCCACAACCAGGTCATTAATAAAAATCACGAAAAGTAGGGGTCCCAGAACTGATCCTTGTGGGATACCACTAGTCACAACCCTCCAATCTGAATGTACTCCTTCCACTGCGACCCTCTGCCTTCTGCAGGCAAGCCAATTCTGAATCCACCTGGCCAAACTTCCTTGGATCCCATGCTTCTGACTTTCTGAATAAGCCTACTGTGTGGAACTTTATCAAATGCCTTACTAAAATCCATGTAGATCACATCCACTGCACTACCCTCATCTATATGCCTGGTCACTTCCTCAAAGAACTCTAACAGGCTTGTTAGACACAATTTGTCCTTCACAAAGCCATGCTGACTGTTCCTGATCAAACCATGATTCTATAAATGCCCATAGATCCTATCTCTAAGAAACATTTCCAACACTTTTCCCACCACAGACGTAAGGCTTACTGGTCAATAATTACCCGGACTATCCCTACTACCTTTTTTGAACAGGGGGACAACATTCACTTCCCTCCAATCCTCCGGTACCATTCCCGTGGACAACGAGGACATAAAGATCCAAGCCAGAGGCTCAACAATCTCTTCCCTCGCCTCGTGGAGCAGCCTGGGGAATATTCCGCCAGGCTATGGGGTCTTATCCATCCTAATGTATTTTAACAACTTCAACGCCTCTTCTACCTTAATATCAACATGCTCCGGAACATCAACCTCACTCATATTGTCGTCACCATCATCCAATTCCTCTCATTGGTGAATACCGAAAAGAAGTATTCATTGAGGACCTTGCTCACTTCCACAGCCTCCAGGCACATCTTCCCAACTTTATCTCTAGTCGATCCTATCTTCATTCCTGTCATCCTTTTGTTCTTCACATAATTGAAGAATGCCTTGGGGTTTTCCTTTACACTATGCGCCAAGGCCTTCTCATGCCCCTTTCTTGCTACCCTATATTCCTCAATAGCCCCATCTGATCCTTGCTTCCTAAACCTCATATATGTTGCCTTCCTCCACCTGACTAGATTTTCCACCTCACTTGTCACTCATGGTTCCTTCACCCTACCATTCTTTATCTTCCTCACCAGGACAAATTTATCCCTAACACCCTGCAAGAGATCCTTAAACATCTACCACATGTCCATAGTATGTTTCACTTCAAAGACATCATCCCAATTCACACTCACAAGTTCTAGCCTTATAGCCTCATAATTTGCCTTTCCCCAATTAAAAATTTTCCTGTCTTCTCTGATTCTATCCTTTTCCATGATAATGCTAAAGGCCAGGGAGTGGTGGTCACTGTCCCCCAGATGCTCACCCACTGAGAGGTCTGTAACCTGACCCGGCTCGTTACCTAATACTAGATCTAGTGTGGCATTCCCCCTGGTCGGCCTGTCAACATACCGTGACAGGAATCTGTCCTGGACACCCTTAACAAACTCTGCCCCATCTAAAGCATTGGAACTAATCAGGTGCCAATCAATATTAGGGAAGTTAAAGTCACCCATAATAACAACCCTGGTATTTTTGCACCTTTCCAAAATCTGCCTCCCAATCTGCTCCTCGGTATCTCTGCTGTTACGAGAGGGCCTATAGAATACTCCCAATAGAGTAACTGCTCCCTTCCTGTTCCTGACTTCCACCCATACTGACTCAAAGAAGGATCCTGCTACATTACCCATCCTTTCTGCAGCTGTAATAGTATCCCTGACCAGTAATACCACCCCTCCTCCCCTTTCTCCCCCCCCCATCCCTTTTAAAGCACTGAAAACCAGGAATATTGAGAACCCATTCCTGCCCTTGGTGCCATCCGAGTCTATGTAATGGCCACTACATCATAATTCCATGTATGTATCCAATCTCACAAATAATGTATGTATCCAAGCTTTCAAATAATTCTCTGTTGCTTTATTTCTTCCTCTAAAGTAGCTTACATTATATATTTTCACATTGTATTTTATCTGCTATGCTATTACTGATTGGTGTAGCCTTCCAACAACTCTCTGAAGTCACTCTGCATCTCTCTCACAGCCCACACTGACAGCAAACCTGCTACACTCCCTTCCCTCATCCGAACAACTGATGCAGTTCATGACAGCAGAGTCCACAGAAACAGTTCAGCTGGGCTTCACTCATCAGTCTCCCGAATGAATATCCACCGCTCAGTCAATAGACAGTAGGTGCAGGAGTAGGCCATTTGGCCCTTCTAGCCAGCACCGCCATTCACTGTGATCATGGCTGATCATACACAATCAGTACCCCGTTCCTGCCCTCTCCCTATATCCCTTTACCCCCTATCTATAAGAGCTCTATCTAATTCTCTCTTGAAAGCATCCAGAGACTTGGCCTCCACTGCCTTCTGGGGCACAGCATTCCACATATCCACCACTCTCTGGGTGAAAAAGTTTTTCCACATCTCTGTTCTAAATGGCCTACCCCTTATTCTTAAACTGTGGCCTCTAGTTCTGGACTCACCCATCAGTGGAAACATGCTTCCTGCCTCCAGCATGTCCAATCCCTTAATAATCTTATATATTTCAATCAGATCCCCACTCATCCTTCTAATTTCCAGTGTATACAAGCCCAGTCGCTCAAATCTTTCAACATATGATAGTCCCGCCATTCCGGGAATTAACCTCATGAACCTATGCTGCACTCCCTCAATAGCAAGAATGTCCTTCCTCAAATTTGGAGACCAAAACTGCACACAATACTCCAGGTGTGGTCTCACCAGGGCCCTGTACAGCTGCAGAAGGACCTCTTTACTCCTATACTCAATTCCTCTTGTTATAAAGGCCAGCATGCCATTAGCTTTCTTCACTACCTGCTGTACCTGCATGCTTGCTTTCATTGACTGATGTACAAGAACACCCAGATCTCGTTGTACTTTCCCTTTTCCTAACTTGACTCCATTTAGATAGTAATCTGCCTTCTTGTTCTTGCCACTATAGTGGATAACCTTACAGTTATCCACATTAAACTGCATCTGCCATACATTCGCCCACTCACCTAGCCTGTCCAAGTCACCCTACATTCTCATAACATCCTCCTGACATTTCACACTGCCACCCAGCTTTGTGTCATCGGCAAATGTGCTAATGTTACTTTTAATCCTTTCATCTAAATCATTAATGTATATCGTAAACAGCTGCGGTCCCAGCACCAAACCTTGCGGAAACCCACTGGTCACAGCCTACCATTCCAAAAGGGACCCGTTAATCGCTACTCTTTGTTTCCTGTCAGCCAGCCAATTTTCAATCCATGTCAGTACTCTGCCCCCAATACCATGTGCCCTAATTTTGCCCACTAATCTCCTATGTGGGACTTTATCAAAAGCTTTCTGAAAGTCCAGGTACACTACATCCACTGGCTCTCCCTTGTCCATTTTCATAGTTACATCATCAAAAAACTCCAGAAGATTAGTCAAGCATGATTTTCCCTTTGTAAATCCATGCTGACTTAGACTGATCTTTCTACTGATATCCAAATGTGTCGTAATTTCCTCTTTTATAATTGACTCCAGTATCTTTTCCACCACTGACATCAGGCTAACTGGTCTATAATTCCCTGTTTTCTCTCTCCCTCCTTTCTTGAAAAGTGGGACAACATTAGCCACCCTCCAATCCGCAGGAACTGATCCTGAATCTATAGAACATTGGAAAATGATTACCAATGCATCCACAATTTCTAGAGCCACCTCCTTAAGTACCCTGGGATGCAGACCATCAGGTCCCAGGGACTTATCAGCCTTCAGATCCAACAGTCTATCCAACACTGTTTCTTGCCTAATATAAATTTCCTTCAGTTCATCCTTTACCCTAGTTCCTTTGGCCACTATTACATCTGGGAGATTGTTTATGTCTTCCCTAGTAAAGACAGATCCAAAGTACCTATTCAACTCATCTGCCATTTCCTTGTTCCCCATAGTAAATTCACCCGTTTCTGTCTTCAATGGCCCAATTTTGCTCTTTACTATTCTTTTTCTTTTCACATACCTAAAGAAGCTTTTACTATCCTCCTTTATATTCTTGGCTAGTTTACCTTGGTACCTTATTTTTTCTCCGCGTATTGCCTTTTTTGTTATCTTCTGTTGCTCTTTAAAAGCTTCCCAGTTCTCTGGCTTCCCGCTCATCTTTGCTATGTTACACTTCTCTTTTATTTTTATACTGTCCTTTACTTCCCTTGTCAGCCACGGCCACCCCTTACTCCCCTTAGGATCTTTCTTTCTCTTTGGAATGAACCAATCCTGCACCTTCTGCATTATTCCCAGAAATACCTGCCATTGTTGTTCCACTGTTTTCCCTGCTAGGGTATTGTTCCACCGAACTTTGGCCAGCTCCTCCCTTATGGCTCCATAGTCCCCTTTGTTCAACTGCAATACTGACACTTCCAATTTTCTTCTCCCTCTCAAATTGTAGATTAAAACTTATTGTATTATGGTCACTACTTCCTAATGGCTTGTTTCGAGTTCCCTTATCAAATCCGGTTCATTACACAATACTAGATCCAGAATTTCCTTCTCCCTGGTAGGCTCCAGTACAAGCTGTTCTAAGAATCCATCTCGGAGGCACTCCACAAACTCCCTTTCTTGGGGTCCAGTACCAACCTGATTCTCCCAGTCTACCTGCATGTTGAAATCCCCTGTATCATTACCTTTGCGACATGCCAATTTTAACTCTTCATTCAACTTACACCCTACATCCAGGCTACTGTTTGGGGGCCTGTAGATAACTCCCATTCAGGTCTTTCTACCCTTAGAATTTAGTGTTGTATGACGGTGGGTCAGGGGGCCTATTTAGTGTTGTATTTTCTTATGACACTGTGGCATCTATTGCTTGGATCTTACCCATGTGTCAGCTATAGCCTCAAGATTTGCCAAAATATTCCTTTCATAAATACATGAACTCTGATCAGTCAGTACCATTTTCTATTTCGCTTCATTCCAGCATGTTGCTAACTAAGTACTTGTTTATACTTCCCTTTTTCACTGCTTTGCCAGTCTTAGAACATGAGGGTAGTGTGGCAGATGTGAAAATACCCACAGCATGATGAAGGGCTGGCGCTGTCCTGATTCCAACAGAAATCAGGAGCTCTAAAACAAGACATGAGGTTGCTTTGGTGAAGAATAATCCAAAGAGCTTCTACAGGTATATTAAGAGCAAAAGGATAGTAAGGGATAAAATTGGTCCTCTTGAAGATCAGAGTGGTTGACTATGTATGGAGCCAAAAGAAATGGAGGAGATTTTTTTTTGTGTCTGTATTTAATAAGGAAACTGGCATGGAGTCTATGGAAATCAGGCAAACAGGTAGTGAGGTCATGGAACCTATACAGATTGAAGAGGAGGAGGTGCTTGCTATCTTCAGGCAAATCAGAGTAGATAAACCCCCAGGACCTGACAGGGTATTCCCTCGGACCTTGAAGGAGACTAGTGTTGAAGTTGCAGGGGCCCTGGCAGATATATTTAAAATGTCGGTATCTACGGGTGAGGTGCCGGAGGATTGGAGGATAGCTCATGTTGTTTCATTGTTTAAAAAGGGCTCTAAGAGTAATCTGGGAGATTATAGGCTGGTAAGTTTGATGTCGGTAGTAGGTAAATTATTGGAAGGAGAACTAAGAGATGGGATCTACAAGTATTTGAATAGACAGGGACTTATTAGGGAGAGCCAACATGGCTTTGTGCGTGGTAGGTCATGTTTAACAACTCTATTAGAGTTTTTCGAGGAGTTTACCAGGGAAGTGGATGAAGGGAAGGCAGTGGATGTTGTCTACATGGACTTCAGTAAGGCCTTTGACAAGGTCCCACATGGGAGGTTAGTTAGGAAGATTCACTCGCTAGGTATACATGACAAGGTAGTAAATTGGATTAGACATTGGCTCAATGGAAGAAGCCAGAGAGTGGTAGTGGAGGATTGCTTCTCTGAGTGGAGGCTAGTGGTGTGCCACAGGGATCAGTGCTGGGTCCATTGTCATTTGTCATCTATATCAATGATCTGGATGATAATGTGGTAAATTGGATCAGCAAATTTGCTGATGATACAAAGATTGGAGGTGTAGTGGACAGTGAGGAAGGTTTTCAAAGGTTGTGGAGGGATCTGGACCAGCTGGGAAAATGGGCTGAAAAACGGCAGACGGAGTTTAATACAGACAAGTGTGAGGTATTGCACTTTGGAAGGAAAAAACAAGGTAGAACATACAAGGTAAATGGTAGGACACTGAGGAGTGCAGTAGAACAGAGGGATCTGGGAGTACAGATACAAAATTCCCTAGAAGTGGTGTCACAAGTAGATAGGGTAGGAAAGAGAGCTTTTGGTACATTGGTACATAAGTCAAAGTATTGAGTATAAGAGTTGGAATGTAATGGTGAGGTTGTTTAAGACATTGGTGAGGCTGAATTTGGAGTATTGTGTGCAGTTTTAGTCATCGGATTACAGGAAGGATATTAATAAGGTTGAAAGAGTGCAGAGAAGGTTTACAAGGATGTTGCCGGGACTTGAGAAACTGAGTTACAGAGAAAGGTTGAATAGGTTAGGACTTCATTCCCTGGAGTGTAGGAGAATGAGGGGAGATTTGATAGAGGTATATAAAATTATGATTGGTATAGATAGAGTGAATGTAAGCAGGCTTTTTCCACTGAGGCCAGGGGAGAAAAAAACCAGAGGACTTGGGTTAAGGGTGAAAAGTTTAAAGGGAACGTTAGGGGGGGCTTCTGCACACAGAGTGGTGGAATGATCTGCCAGACGAAGTGGTAAATGCGGGCTCACTTTTAACATTTAAGAAAAACTTGGACAGGTACATGGATGAGAGGTGTGTGGAGGGATATGGTCCAGGTGCAGGTCAGTGGGACTAGGCAGAAAAATGGCCAAAGGTCCTTTTTCTGTGCTTTAATGTTCTATGATGGTTTAATATTCTTTAATGGTTCTAAAAGAATGTAGAAAACATTGGTTAGTTTCGATCAATCTGTCTTCTGAATGTCAAGGGGAAAATCTTCACTGTACCCGCACAGAGGCTGGCCAGTGACATATATAACAATTACAGCACAGAAACAGGCCATCTTGGCCCTTCTAGTCCATGCCGAATGCTTACTCTCACCTAGTCCTAGTCCCACCTTCCTGCACTCAGCCCATAACCCTCCATTCCTTTCCTGTCCATATACCTATCCAATTTTTTTTTAAATGACAAAATCAAACCTGCCTCTACCACTTCTACTGGAAGCTCATTCCACACACCTACCACTCTCTGAGTAAAGAAATTCCCCCTCGTGTTACCCCTGAACTTTTGACCCTTAACTCTCAACTCATGTCCTCTTGTTTGAATCTTCCCTACTCTCAATGGAAAAAGCCTATACATGTCAACTCTATCTATCCCCCTCATAATTTTAAATACCTCTATCAAGTCCCTCCTCAACCTTCTACGCTGCAAAGAATAAAGACCTAACTTGTTCAACCTCTCTCTGTAACTTAGGTGCTGAAAGACCTGGAGAGAAACAAGTGCATTGATACATCTGTACAGAAAGCAGGAATTCCAGGGTTTCCCAGGTGTTTGGAACACACAAACATGATATGGCACCAGATCCAAGCAGCTCAGAAAGTCGAAAGAAATCTCTATGTGATCTTCCTGGACAATGCCAATGCATTCAGCTCAATTCCCCATGCACTCCTCTGGGAAGCATTGGACTTTTTCCAGATTCCAGAGCCCATCACAATGCTGGTGAAGTTGTACTTTCAAGACCTGCATTTGTGCTTCAGACAGTAGATTTTACCACAGCATGGCAGAAACTGGAAGTAGGCATTATAGCAGGTTGCACTAGATCACCCCTGGCCTTCACTATGGACATGGAGGTCATTATCAGGGCTTCAAGATGGGTGGTAGGTGGTGAAAGGACAAGTGCTGGACTTTGTCTTCCCCCTATTAGGGTGTACGTGAATAATATAACAATACTGACCACTACTGCACCAAGCGGCTACTTGGAATGCTGCAGGAAAACATGAAGTGGCCGAGAATGAACATCAAACCCATCATCTCCATAGTCAAGGGAATGCTGAAAGACATATATAAGTTCTTCAATTCCAACAGTGTCTGAACAACCTGTCGAAGCCTCTGTAGATGGTACAAAGCCAACCACAGGGACAAAGAGTAGATGCAGCAACTGAAGCAACACATCACCAACAGCCTAGAGAACATTGACAAGACCATGCTGCCTGGAAAACTGAAGCTCTTGTGCTTACAGTTTGGACTCCTATCCCAGATATTGTGGCCACTCACTGTCTATGAGGTCCCACTAACAACTGTGAAAAAGTGTGAGTGAACCACATGTCATTCATAAATAAGTGGCTTGGTGTCTCACAGTGTATCAGTAACATCAGTCTCTGTGGTAAAGGAGTCCTTGATCTACCTTTCACTGGACTGACAGAGGAATTCATGTGTTCTAAGGTGTGTCTACAGATGACACTCAAAGACTCTCATGACAATACCATCGGTAACGCTGCATGGACCTTATCAACCTGGCGGAAATGGACCCCAGTTGAGGTGGTGCAGTAAGCAACAGCAGCCCTTAGGGATAGAAACATTGTGGGGCAAGTCCATCAGGGCAGGGGTGGCTTTGGTCTGCCAGCATGTGGACCCACCTGGCACAAGCTCCAGAGCAAAGGAAGATGAGGAAGTATGGCAACAAGAAGAGTCAGACAGAAGTGCAAAGGCTGTCTCCCTGGCAAAGCAGGGGCAATGGATGTGGCAACAAGAAGAGTCAGACAGAAGTGCAAAGGCTGTCTCCCTGGCAAAGCAGGGGCAATGGATGTGGCAACAAGAAGAGTCAGACAGAAGTGCAAAGGCTGTCTCCCTGGCAAAGCAGGGGCAATGGATGTGGCAACAAGAAGAGTCAGACAGAAGTGCAAAGGCTGTCTCCCTGGCAAAGCAGGGGCAATGGAAGCACTGCAAGGAGGAAAGTCAGCTGGAAGGACAGATGGGAGATGGAAGCAAACGGACTTAGCTTTCTCATCACAGCTTCCTTCACAAAAAAACCCCTACTATGGTTCAGTGAGGACCCAACTTGTGCCCTGTGGCCAAATCCAGCAACTCTCAAGCATATCCTGGCAAGCTGCAAAACCAGATACAAATGGTGTCACAACCAGGTCTTGGAAGAGTCTGGCAGTGGCAATAGTGACCAACTCCTTGCCCCCTAGAATGACTAACACTCTGACACCAGCAGCATTCATCTGAGAGGAGGGAAAAGACCAACCAATCTCTCCTTTAAGCTTGAAACAGGACAGATGACTGGAATGGCCCGTGACCGGAAAATGCTGGTGGATGTCAATAAACTATCCATCTTTCTACCAGAAATTACTACCACCAACCTTAGGCTAGACTTAGTTCTCTGGTCCAATTCACCACAGATCATCTACAATGTGAAACTCACGGTCCTGTGGGAGGATTCAGTAGCTGAAGCAGATGAGTGCAAGAGGCTATGCTATACAGATCTAGAAGCTGGAGCTCAGCAACGGGTCTGGAAAACCAAAGATTGTCCTCTGGAAGTGCGTTGTAGGGGATTTATAGCCACATGCACCATCAAGTTGCTGAAAGACCTAGGGATTCATGTCCAGACCCTACGCCACATCAGAAGTGGGTGGAAACAAGCAGTCAACTGTTTTTGGGTCCAGCAAAAAGGCCTCTCCTGGGCTCCAAGATAGCATCAACGGGGGGGGGGGTTTGACTGTTGGGCACCAGAAGTCATTGTCAAGCCTGACAGAGATGTAGGGGGCTAATTGATGAAACAACAAGGAAGGTGGATGCCCACCTGAAAACTCCTGCATGTCAACCACCGCCACTCCCAGCATCAAGGCAGTCTTGACCAAGTGCTCACAACCCATTGGCACCAGGGATATTAACATCTTATCCTGTCTTTTTGATTTTTTCCAGAGCAGCCTACCATATGAACCCTTATCAAAGCCTCACATTAATCTTTTCCTTTATACATAACTCCAGAGTCTTTTACAATTTACAGCAAAAACACAAGCTGCTGGAGGAATTTAGCCATTTTGAGTAGCACAATCATTTTTACCCGCCCCATTATCCACAACACAGCTGCTCCCCTGTGTGCAGGGCCCACTGTTGTGCAGTCTGCTCACACACTTGACTGCATGGCCAAACACTCGAGCAGTCACATTGTCAAGTTCACTGACAGTCTCACCAATAATGACGAGATGGGCTGCAGGGAGGAGGTGGAAATGTTCAAGGTCTGGTGCCAGGCAAATAACCTCTTGCTCATTGTCAATGAGACAGAGGATGGGAATGGGCCTGTCTAGATTCTCCATCAGAACCACTTTCTGCCTCTGGGACAAGAGGTGCAGGAAGACCCAGAGTACCACCTGGAGCCTGCACCTAGTGAGAGAACTCTGCCACAACTGCAGGGCCCACAACAGAAGAGGTTAGACTGGTCCCCACCCCTGAGTGGGATACTGATTTGGAGGACATGAGGGTGTGGTATATGCCGCCTTTTGCTAACTCCCCACTGATTGAGGAAGAGACGATCAACCTTTCTCACGCTGAGTCAGTTGAAATCGGGTGGGGGCGGGGCAGGATGCTATCTGTGAACAGCCTGGCTTGCAGCAGGACCCTGTAAGGGATGAAGCGGGGCTCAGCCAAGGTACGGAGGGTCCAGGTTGTAGGTGGCCATGAGTGATAGGCCGGGGAGGCCTTGCCAGGGAGACCAGAAGTAACCCCAGTAGTGACAGAACATGAAGAGGTAGATGAGGGGGTACGGTGGTCTCAAAGAATTAGAAGACCACCGGATAGGCTGACCTATGTAGCATCAGAGGAACAGAGTGTGGCCCCTACTGCTTTGGGAGCTATGTCACAGCCTTTTACACCTGGGTTGGACTTTGTGTTTTGCAGGAAGAGTTGCAAATTAGCTCAAGGTCATGAGGACATGACTAAATTTGGTGGGGGGAGAGTGTTTCTGGGAAAGGTTTGTATAATAGTTTCTCTGTTGCAGCGGTGTTTGGGCCATGGCTAGAGGTAATGGGGTTCTGGAATGTGTGCCATCCAATGTTTCTCTTTCTTGTGTGCCTGCGAGCGAGGGATTCGTGGGCTTTTTTCCGGTGGGAGATGGAGAGAGAACATGCCAGAATACAGAAGTCATAGACTGCAGGATAGAGCAAACTTGGGCTACATCTACACTAGACCGGAAAATTTTGAAAACGCCGGTTTTGCGTAAAAACGATAGGCGTCCAACACTATGCGTTTTTGAAAATATCTCTATCCACACTGAAACGGTGATTTCGGCAAATCTCCTCCTCCTGTGCAGGACACATCTACCGAAAACAAGCGACATGTTTGGTGTTGAATCTTGCAGTGAAAGTGCGCGTTTGTGTAGTTACAGACTAGAAAAACTTAAAATGACGGACAGCTGTTGGCTCTCGTGCAGGAGAACTTAAAACTAAAAAAAAGTACTGGAGCACATGGCTGCAACCGACAGGGAATTCACGGACAGATTGACCCGGCTGACGACGAACATTGAAAAACCGACTAACTCTGTTGCATTAATAAAGCACCTTGTTAAATGTATAAAACATGTCTGCATTAGTGTTATCTTGTATTTCCATACAATGCTACATTAGGCTGTTACACATCTATTGTCAGAGAAGTACTTGCATAAATAGGTAAACCACCTTCATACAAGCAAGGACAGAAAACAGGGCAAAGTGAGTATACTTATGTATTCAGTAAGTTATGGGTCAAAGTATTTGGTGAGTACATTTCTAACTTTTCTGGCCA
The DNA here is from genome assembly GCF_030144855.1 of Hypanus sabinus. NCBI lineage: Eukaryota > Metazoa > Chordata > Chondrichthyes > Myliobatiformes > Dasyatidae > Hypanus > Hypanus sabinus. Next base: position 717,833 of record NC_082735.1, on the reverse strand, counting down.
GTCTCGTTGCCATCTGTTCTGAAATTGTTAGGTTGTGTTCAAGAAAACAATGAAATAGCGCGCTGCCGTCTGACAGATTTTCAGATTTCTCCGGTTACCCCGTCCACACTGATCTGCCCGAGCAGCGTTTTCAAAAATACCCACCCTGGAAAGCGTTTCTGAAAAGCTCTGGTTTTGGGGGACGAAAATGCCGTTTTAGTGTAGACAGAGGGTAAAAACGAAGAGAAAAAGCTTTGGTTACGGATTTATCTGGCGTAGTGCGGATGTAGCCTTGGAACGTGGTTGGGAGTCGACAATGCCTGGGGAAAATTGATGGAGAATGAACAGATGGAAAAACAATGAGCTCCAACGTGCGCATTAGACTGTTTCATAAAAATGGGCTCTTTTTCTTTTTGTTTTCTTTACTAACCCTCTAGTCAAATAAAGAATTATAAAGTGAAATTGCTTAATTGCATATGGTGTTCTGCTTGTTATTTCTCGGTATTGATTTGTAACGGGAACACATCATTCAGCATCCACCCAAATGAGATCTCACCAGTTTGGCGGGGGCAGCAACTGTCTTCCCCTAGACTAATGCAGCCCACCAAACCTGGGGGTTACACCTGGTAAATCTTTCCTCACTCCTCCTTGTTCTGTCCCTGGTCTAGTTTCCCCAGTAGTTCACACACTGTACACTCCCCCTCCTTCTGTAGTTCTTGGGAGTTCACCATTTACACACCCCAACAGTAACACAATCATAGCTTGGTTAATCGAAACAATCCCTTCAGTTAATGTGCTCTACTGGGTAATAGCACATAAAAACAAGGATTTTAGACTCAGGCGTTCCAAGCAGTTTTACTTATTTTCACTCACACCGTTACGTTGGTTTGTAGACTGCAGAATGGCCCCAAAAGACCCACGGATTACCCAAAGTCACCTAGATCACATTTATTCTTCATTCTGATATTTGGTCTGAGCAATAACTGAAACTCTTGACCACATCAGCATGCTTTTATTTATTGAGTTGCTGCCACATGATTGGCTGATTAGATATTTGCATTAACAAGCAGGCATACCTAATAAAGTAGTCACTGGGAGTATACACAGATTGATAATAAATTTACTTTGATTTTGACTTCAACTAATAGGTAGATAAGAAGGAGAAATGGAAGGGAAGGATGAAGTTAAAAGGTTGAGTAATGGAAAGGAAACAAACTTGAATGTCAGAAAGGGAAAACAGATTTGAGAGAAGTGACAGTGAGCAGGAAGATAAAGAGATGGCAAAGAGACAACTGTTGGATGGTGCCCTGACCATTTGGATCAGCTGAGCAGTGCTCAGAGTTTTTGAGAGAAGGCCAGATTTACCATGAACAGCATGCATGCCCGCTGTGTATTTTACTGTAACTGTGCACAGCCAGGAACTGACAGCTTTAAACATAACACATGAAGACACAACTGCTGAAATTTATAAATAGCCTAATTTCTGTTCATGTTGAGATAAAACAAGAAGACAACATAGTTTACTTATTTCCGATGCAGGGAATGATTTAATTTGTTTATTTTTGTACCTCACCAGCAGAGTTAGCAGAGCTGCAGTTTATTTTAACCCTTATTTGTCCAGGAGATTCAATATGTGCTTTTATGCAGAAAACCTTTGAATGTTGCTTCCTTTACAACCTATTTTAAACCTTAATTATTCCCTCATTGCAAACTGCAATGCATCCCACTCAACTGAAATGAGAGCTGCTGGGAATGGTTTAAAATTAATATGGCAGGGGGATGGGAACCAGGATGATGGAGCTGAGGATGAGCCAGCAGGTTTACAAGTAGATGATGGATGTAACATGAATGTAAGGGAGGACAAGTTAATGATTGGGCACAAATGTAGACAAAACAAAGAATTAAAAAACACCACAGAGGCAAAATTCAAAAGGGCAATGAATGCAGGACTGAAGGTGTTGTATTAAAATGTGCACAGCATTCGGAATAAGGTGGACGAACTCTTGGCGCAGTTACAGATTTGTTGGGATCATGTTGTGGTCATCACTGAGTCATGGCTGAAAGAAGGTCAGAGCTGGGAGCTTAACATCAAAGGATACACTTTGTATCGAAAGGACAGGCACGAAGGCATAGGCAGTGGTGTGGCTCTGTTGGTAAGAGGTGGAATTACATCTTTCGAAAGAGGTAACACAGGGTCAGAGAATGTTGAATCTTTGTGGGTGGAGTTAATAAACTGCAAGGGTAAAAAATACCATTATGGGATTACATACAAGACTCAAAATAATAGCCAAGATGAGGGGTTAATATTGCAAAGGGAGCCGGAAAAGGCATCTAATAAGAGTAATGACACAATTGTAATGGGAGACTTCAATATGCAAGGGGATTGGGAAAATCAGGCTGGTGTCAGATCGCAAGAGAGGTAATTTGTTGAATACCTGTGAGGTGGTTTTTAGAGCAGATTGTGCTTGAGTCTGCTTGGGAAAAGGCGATCTTATGATTGGGTGTTGTTAAGCTCCCAGATCTTAACAGGGAGCTTAACATAAAGGAACCCTTAGGATCATAATATGATTGAATTCATATTTGTGAGGGAGAAGCATAAGTCATATGTATCAAATCACAATAGAATAAAGGAAATTACAGGGCATGAGAGAGGAGCTGGCCCAGGTGGAATGGAGGAGGATACTGGTGGGGATTGCATCAGACCAGAGGCAACTGAAGTTTCTGGGAATAGTTCACAAGGCGCAGGATAGATATGTCCCACAGAAGAAGTTGTTCTTAAATGGTAGGGCTAGGCTGACAAAGGAGGTTAAGAACTGCATAAAATCCAGTCTGTTGAGGGGACTCCAGACTGTTTTCCCTGTGAACTCAATCAAATGTTAACTCCATACTGAAGCATGTCATGGATGGTTGGCTGTGCAGACAGTAGGGTCTAGAATCTTGACATAAAAACATAGAAAACCTACTGCTCTATACAGGCCCTTCAGCCCACAAAGTTGTGCTGAACACGTCCCTACCTCAGAAATGACTAGGCTTACCAAAGGACTCAGTAAACTACCTGTACCAATCTAAAAGTCTCTTAAAAGGCCCTATCACATCTGCCTCCACCACCATGGCTGGCAGGCCATTCCATGCACTCACCACTCTCTGAGTAAAAAACTTACCCCTGACATCTCCTCTGTACCTACTCCCCAGCACCTTAGACCCGTGTCGTCTTGTGGCAAGAATTTTAGTCCTGGGAAAAAGCCTCTGACTATCCACACAATCAATGCCTCTCGTCATCTTTTACGCCTCGATCAGGTCACCTCTCATCCTCCATCACTCCAAGGAGAGAAGGTCGAATTCACTCAACCTATTCTCATAAGGCATGCTCCCCAATCCAGGCAACATCATCGTAAATCTCCTCTGCAACCTTTCTATGGCTTCCAAATCCTTCCTGTAGTGAGGCGACCAGAACTGAGCACAGTACTCCAAGTGGGTTCTGACCAGGGTCCTATATAGCTGCAACATTACCTCTCAGCTACTAAATTCAATTCTGTGATTGATGAAGGCCGATACACCATACACCTTCTTACCCACAGGGTCAAACTGCGCAGCTGCTTTAAGTGTCCTATGGACTCAGACCCAATGATCCCTCTGATCTTCTACACTGTCAAGAGTCTTACCATTAATCCCATATACTGCCGTCATATTTGACCTACCAAAATGAACCACTTCACACATCTGGGTTGAACTCCGACTGCCACTTCTCAGCCCAGATTTGCAACCTATCAATGTCCCACCATAACCTCTGACAGCCCTCCACACTATCCACAACACCTCTAACCTGTGTGTCATCAGCAAACTTACTAACCCATCCCCCCACTTCCTTATCCAGGTTATTCATAAAAACGAAGAGTAAGTGTCCCAGAACAGATCACTGAGGCACTCCACTGGTGACTGAACTCCATGCAGAATATGTCTTGTCTACAACCAGTCTTTGCCTTTCATGGGCAAGCAAATTCTGGACTCACATAACAATGTCCCCTTGGATCCCATGCTTCCTTACTTTCTCAATAACCTTTGCTTTGCGTACCTTATCAAATGCCTTGCTGAAATCCATATACACCATCTACTGCTCTTACTTCATCAATGTGCTTAGTCACATCCTCAAAAAATTCAATCCCGTAAGGCATGACCTGCCCTTGACAAAGCCATGCTGACTATCTCTAATCATATTATACCTCTCCAAATGTTCATAAATCCCGCCTCTCAGGATCTTCTCCATCAACTTACCAACCACTGAGGTAAGACTAACTGGTCTATAATCTCCTGGGCTATCTCTACTCCCTTTCTTGAATAAAGGAACAACATCCACAAACCTCCAATCCTCTGGAACCTCTCCCATCCCCACTGATGATGCAAGGATCATCACCAGAGGCTCAGCAATCTCCTCCCTCGCCTCCCACAGTCGCCTGGGGTACATCTCATCTGGTCCTGGTGACTTATCCAACTTGATGCTTTCCAAAATCTCCAGCACATCCTCTTTCTTAATATCTATATGCTCAAGCTTTTCAGTCTGCTGCAAGTGATCACTACAATCACCAAGATCCTTTTCCATAGTGAATACTGAAGTAAAGTGTTCATTAAGTACCTCTGCTATTTCCTTCAGTTCCATACACTGTCACACTTCCCCACTGTCACATTTGATAGGTCCTATTCTTTAACGTCTTATCCTCTTGCTCTTCACATACTGTAGAATGCTTTTCTTTTCTTCTTGACTAGATTTATTACAGCCTTTGTACACCATGGTTCCTGTACCCTACCATAACTTCCGTCTTATTGGAACATACCTACGCAGAACTCCACACAAATATCCCCTGAACATTTGCCACATTTCTTCCATAATTTTCCTTGAAAACATTTGTTTCTAATTTAAGCTTCCAATTTTCTGCCTGATAGCCTCATTATTCCCCTTACTCCAATTAAACACTTTTCTAACTTGTCTGTTCCTATCTCTCTTCAATGCTATTGTAAAGGAGATAGAATTATGATCACTGTCTCCAAAATGCTCTCCCACTGAGAGATCTGACACCTGACTGGATTCATTTCCCAATACCAAATCAAGTACAGCCTCTCCTCTTGTAGGCTTTTCTACATATTGTGTCAAGAACCTTTCCTGCACACACCTAACAAACTCTACCCCATCTAAACCCTTTGCTCTCAAGAGATGCCAGTAGATATTTGGGAAATTAAAATCTCCCATCATGACAACTCTGTTATTATTACAGCTTTCCAGGATCTGTTTCCCTATCTGCTCCTTGATATCCCTGTTACCATTGGGTGGCCTATAAAAAAACACCCAGTAAAGTTATTGATCCATTCCTGTTCCTAACCTCCACTCAAAGAGACTCCTTAGACAATCCCTCCATGGTGTTCACCTTTTCTGCAGCCATCACACTGTCTTTGATCAGCAGTGCCATGCCCCCACCTCTTTTGCCTCCGTCCCTGAAGCATCTGAAACCCAGCTCTTGAATTAACCATTCCTGTCCCTGGGCCATCTAAGTCTCTGTAATGGCCACCATATCATAGCTCCAAATACTGATCCAAGCTCTAAACTCATCTACTTTGTTCAGAACACACCTTGCGTTAAAATAGACACATCTCAGATCTTCGGTCTGAGCGCGTCCCTTCTCTATCACCTGCCTATCCTCTCTCTCGCACTGTCTACAAGCTTTCTCTATTTGTGAACCAACTTCCTCTTCCCCAGTTTCTCCAGTTCGGTTTCCAACCCCCAGCAATTCTAGTTTAAACTCTCCCCAGTAGCCTTAACAAATCTCCCCGCCAGGATATTGGTCCCCTTGCGATTCAGGTGCAACCAGTCCTTTTTGTACAGGTCACACCTGCCCCAAAAAAGGTCCCAATGATCCAGAAATCTGAATCCCTGCCCCCTGCTCAAATCCCTCAGCCACAAATTTATCTTCTATTCCTATTTATTTATCTATCTATCAATCTATTTATCTATCTATCAATTTATTTATTTATTCATTCACTCATTCTATTCCTATTCTCACTGTCGCGTGGCCCAGACGGTAATCCCGAGATTACTAACTTTGCAGTACTGCTTCTCAACTTCCTTCCTAACTCCCTGTAGTCTTTTTTCAGGACCTCTTCCCTTTTCCTACCTATGTCATTGGTACCAATATGTACCACAACCTCTGGCTGTTCTCCCTCCTACTGCAGGATATCTTGATCTGAAACATCCCGGACCCTGGCACCTGGGAGGCAAACTACCATCCGAGTTTCTTTCCTGCATCCACAGAATTGCTTGTCTGACTCCCTAACTATAGAGTTCCCTGTCACTACTGCCTTCCTCTTCCTTTCCCTACCCTTCTGAGCCAGAGGCACGGCCACTGTTGCTTCCCCCAGCTTGATCTTGTAAGTAGATGCTTCTTAAAAATATTATTTCTGGCAGAAAGAGATAAACTGTATATAAAAGGACACCATTTTGCTCACAGAACCTATCTGATTGATGTTGCAGGTATTGACCTTCAAGACCATCGATATTAACAATTTATTGGTTCAGTTTACAATAAACACATGAATTATACAGAACTAAACACCAGTGCGCACACGCACCCGGTTTCTTTGGAACGCCACGAACAGGCAAAGGATAGAAAAGGATTCTGTGCTGGCCGGGTGATGTAACCTCCACATTTCCAAGTTGGGACCATCTACTTCTCCTAAGGTTTGTCTCCACAGAGTTGTCGCTGCCTGTACTCCCTAAATTCTCTCATCCTATCATCTTCCTTATCGGAGCAATCTATTATATTTCGGATTCATTAGCTTAGGCTCATCAGAAGCAAGAGCGTCTTTGGATTCGGCCCAAGGGTATAAGCAGTATTACTTTGTGGTTTGGCTCCAGACTTGTATTTCACATGTCTTCCTTTGTTCTTTCTCAAATCAGGCCAGTTCCAACCAGTTTAGCCAGGTGGGCCAAACTCTGAGCTCAAGCTACTTCAGATCACACAGGCTGTTCTTTCTACAAACCTGCCATTTCAACATAATTTCAACTTATTATCTGGAAATTATCTCAGGTTTAGCAGATTATTAACAGAAAACTCATTGTATCCACTTTCAATTGCTCTAATTAAGCCATCCTTGAGCAAGGTCTGGTTGACTAAACAGTTGACAAAAAGGATTCTTTGTCAACAGTTACTCCATTCCCTTAGCCACATTGCAGACACAGAGACATTTGCTTTGTCTTTGTTTATTACCCTTGACTCACTCCTGTTTGCTGATTTGTATGTAGGGTTCTCAGTACCAGAAACAGTGGTGTTAACTGTTCAGGCTAACAAAATAGCTTCTCTGTATTTTATAATGAAATGGCTTCTCTGTAATGCTGTAATGGGATCCTGTGTCTCGTATGTTTGGGTTATGGGTATTGATAAGGGGAGAGCTAACCAATGGAGAAATGTTATGCTATCTTTTCTGTGTAAGCAGAGCGGGAGTTCACGGTCTTTTTCGGGAGGAGGGTGAGGAGGACGGACGTGTGTGGAGCGGGCAGCGTTTCCATAGAACCATAGAATATTACAGCACAGAAACAGGCCTTTCGGCCCTTTCTGGCTGTGCCGAACCATTTTTCTGCCTAGTCCCACCGACCTGCACCTAGGCCATATCCCTCCAAACCCCTCTCATCCATATACCTGTGCAAGTTTTTCTTAAATGTCAAAAGTGAGCCGGCATTCACCACTTCATCTGGCAGCTCATTCCACACACCCACCACTCTCTGCGTGAAGAAACCCCCCTAATGTTCCCTTTAAACTTTCCCCCTTCACCCTTAACCCATGACCTCTGTTTTTTTCTCCCCTGGCCTCAGTGTAAAAAGCCTGCTTGCATTCACTCTATCTATACCCATCATAATTTTATATACCTCTATCAAATCACCCCTCACTCTCCTACACTCCAGGGAATAAAGTCCTAACCTATTCAACCTTTCTCTGTAACTCAGTTTCTCAAGTCCCGGTAACATCATTGTAAACCTTCTCTGCACTCTTTCAACCTTATTAATATCCTTCCTGTAATTAGGTGACCAAAACTGCACACAATACTCCAAATTCAGTCTCACCAATGTCTTATACAACCTCACCATTACATTCCAACTCTTATACTCAATACTTTGACTTATAAAGGTCAATGTACCAAAAGCTTTCTTTACAACCCTATCTACAAAGTACTTGTGATGACTTTTAGGGAATTATGTACCTGTACTCCCAGATCCCTCTGTTCTACTGCACTCCTCAGTGTCCTACCATTTACCTTGTATGTCCTACTTTGGTTTGACCTTCCAAAGTGCAATACCTCACACTTGTCCACATTAAACTCCATCTGCCATTTTTCTGCCCATTCCTCCAACTGGTCCAAATCCCTCTGAAAGCTTTGAAAACCTTCCTCACTGTCCACTACACCTCCAATCTTTGTATCATCAGCAAATTTGCTGATCCAATTTGCCACATTATCATTGATATAGATGACAAATAACAATGGGCCCAGCACTGATCCCTGTGGCACACCACTGGTCACAGGCCTCCACTCAGAGAAGCAATCCTCCACTACCACTCTCTGGCTTCTTCCATTGAGCCAATGGCTAATCCAATTTACTACCACACCATGTATACCTAGTGACTGAATCTTCCTAAATAACCTCCCATGTCTAACTAACTAACTAACCTTGTCAAAGGCCTTACTGAAGTCCATGTATACAATATCCACTGCCTTCCCTTCTTCTACTTTCCTGGTAACTTCCTCGAAAAACTCTAATAGATTAGTTAAACATGATTAGTTAACCACGCACAAAGCCATGCTGACTTTTTCTAATAAGTCCCTGTCTATCCAAGTACTTGTAGATCCTATTTCTTAGTATTCCTTCCAATAATTTACCTACTATCGATGTCAAACTTACCGGCCTACAATTTCCTGGCTTACTTTTTGAGCCTTTTTTGAACAACGGAACTACATGAGCTATCCGGAGCAACGGATACTGGACGTCGGCAGTTCGGACGGTGGCCGAAGGCTCGGAAGATTGTTGTGAAAAGGAACCAGAGGCGTGAGCTCCAACGTATTAAAATACGTGCACAAACTGACAAACTGATTATTACTTTGGCGCCTTTAGGTTATCAGTTTCTACTAACCTATCACTAAGAAATCTCTATAAAGTTGCAATTATTTACTCACTTTTGGGTATTGTCTGGTATTTGTCTGGTGAGCGTGAACTGGGGGGGGGGCATTACACCGTATTTACACAGAAATATTGCTCTACTGGCGGTAGCAGTTTACGACAGCGGTTTACCCTAGGTGAATTGGGGGTCAACTGGGGGCACGGAGGCTAAATGTAGATTTTTATTCTTTCTGGCCAACATTAAATGAAAACAGCACAGAGTAACTGTGCCACAAACAACAGTCTTACTAGATTTAAGAAGTGTCACAGTGTGCGGGTGTAATGCTGAACCAATTATGTTAAAACTTCTGAAGGTTGAACATTGCAAAGACTGTCACTGAACAATTACCTTTGACGGTGTTTACACAGAGCAAAAGAAAGTGAAGCAGGATTTAAGTTACTTAATAGATCATGGCTGGCATCCTATCTCAGCACTGTGTTCCTGTATCTCTTATTTCATGTGAGATCCAAAAAAGGTATTGATCTCTGTCTTGTGCGTACACAGCGACGTAATCTTCACAATACTTGTGGGTAGAAAAATCTACCTTCTGAGTAAAGAAAATTATTTTACTCTCAGTCCTAACTGACTGAACTCTTATTTTGAGTTTATTTATTTACTTTTACAACAGATACAGTACGGAAGCAGGCTCTTCTGGCTCACTGAGCAAGTGCCACCAATTACACCCATGCGTAATTAACATACTATCTCTTACATCCTTGGAATCTGGGAAGGAATTGAATGCCACTTGGTCATGGGGAGAATTTATGAACCGTTTATAGACTACAGGGGTCTAACCCTGGTCTCTGCTGCTGTAATAGTGTTACACTGTCCACTACATTACCATACCATCCACTTATCCGGGAGATAAAAAATTACCTTGCATTGGCTCTACCAAGAATCATAAGAAGACTGTACATTTCAGTGAGATCATGCCTCAGTCTTCAGAATCCTTGAGACTCCAGGCTTGCTGAGAACAAATCCCACATCTCGGGAATATTGTACTTGTACACAAGAAATGATTGAAAATTGATTGAATGGTCCAATGAAACATAATTGAACACAAAGAATGCCAAGTCTTTGACCCAATTAAATCAAGGGAAGCCAAGGGAATTAAGATACAAGCAACCAAGGTCTAAATTAATGAGAAAATTAGCACAGCTTAAGAAATAGAAGCACAATCCCATTATTCAGTGCCTCATGTCTGCTCTGCCATTCAGTAACAGCAAAGTCTTGTAGCACAGCACAGTCAAGAGCTGATTGACCTGTTTCTTTGTCCCTTAAGTACAGTGGAATGTTCAGGAACTGGTTTGGTTCATGTGAAATCTGTACTGTATGAATGAAGGAGAGTTTCATTCAGTTGGAAACTGCATTTGACAAGAATGTGAAAAGTTGGATTGAGAAGAAACTTGCAGAGCAGCAGTGAATGGAAATGGGGTTCCCATATGGATTTGATATTGTGGGAATGATTTAAGGTGTTCAACTGAATTCCAAGTTAAAGGTAATATAATATATAGCAATCAAAATGAATTAGTCAACTATTGTGACCTATGGGCTAACCTAATCAGATAAAATGAGACTTTCAGTACAACACTTTCAGGTTTCGAGGTATGATGTTTTGGCCATCAGTGAATCATGGCTGAAGGATGGTTGTAGTTGGGAGCTGAATATCCAAGGTTACACATTGTATCGGAGGGATACGAAGGTCGCAGAGGGGGTGGTGTGGCTCTACTGGTAAACAATGTCCTCAAATCGGTAGAAAGATGTGACATAGGATTGGAAAATGTTGAATCATTGTGGGTTGAGTTAAGAAACTGCAAGGTAAAAGGACCCTGATGGCAGTTATATACAGGCCTCCCAACAGTGCCTGGGAGGTGGACCACAGGTTACAACAGGAAATAGAAAAGACGAATCAAAAAGACAATGTTATGGTAGTCATGGGAGATTTTAATGTGCAGGTTTATTGAGAAAATCAGGTCGGTAATGATCTCAAGAGAGTGAGTTTGTTGAATGCCTAAGAGGTGGCTTTTTTGGCATTGAGCCTACTAGGGGATCAGCTATACTGGATTGGGTGTTATGCAATGAACTGGAGATGATTAGGAAGCTTAAGGTAAAAGAACCTTTGGGACCAGTGACCACAATGAGTTCAACTTGAAATTTGATGGGGAGAAAGTAAAGTCTGACATAGCAGTACATTAGTGGAGTAAGAGAAATTACAGTGGTATGAGAGAGGAGTTGGCCAAAATAAACTGGAAGGAGAACCTGGCAGGGATGTCAGCAGAGCAACAATGTCATATGTTTCCCGGGAAAATGAAAAAGTACAGGACATGTGTATTCCAAAACTGAAGAAATACTCAAATGGCAAAATAGTACAACTATGGCTGACAAGGGAAGTTAAAGCTAATGTAAAAACAAAAGCAAAAATTAGTGCAAAGACAGGGGATTGGGAAGTTTTTAAAAAGCTACAGACAGTAACTAAAAAAAAATCATTAGAAAGGAAAAGATAAAATATGAAGGCAAGCTAGCAAATAATATCAAAGTGAATAGTAAAAGCTTTTTCAAGATTGTAAAAAATAAAAGAGAAATGAAAGTGGATTTAGGACCACTAGAAAATGAGGCAGGAGAAACAATAATGGGGGACAAGGAGATGGCAGATGAGCTAAATGAGTATTTTGTATCACTCTTCACTGTGGAGGACACTAGCAGTGTGCTAGATATTGTGGTGTGTGAAGGAAGAGAAGTGGGTGCAGTTACTGTTACAAGGAAAAAGATGCTCAAACAGCTGAAAGACCTAAAAGTACATAAGTCACCTGGACCAGATGAACTGCACCCTGGGGTTCTGAAAGTGGTAGCATTAGAGATTGTGGTGGCATTAGAAATGACCTTCAAAAATCATTGGACTCTGGCATGGTGCCAGAAAGCCTCAAAATTGCAAATGTCACTCCACTTTTTAAGAAAGGAGAAAGGTGGCAGAAAGGAAAATATAGACCAGTTAACCTGACCTCAGTGGCTGGGAAGATGTTAAAGTCAATTGTTAAGGACAAGGTAATGGATTACTTGGTGACACAAGACAAGATAGTAAAGGTCAACATTGTTTCCTTAAGGGAAAATCCTGCCTGTCAAAACCTGTTGGAATTCTTTGTGAGTAGGATAGATAAAGGGGATGTATCATGGTCCCTTCTGGCAATCCCCCACCTTGCTATTTACCTCAGGAATTGGGCTTCAATCCCCTCGTTCAGTTTCCAACCATTCCCAGGTTCCACTAACTACAAACACCTGCTTTCCATCAGAAAATACAGGATAAAGACCCTGTGATTACAACAAGGAGCTGCCAGTTTGTTGGTTGACTCTGGTGTGAGTAACCTTGTTTCATGAACCTAGCAGACATGGATCCTGTACAACAGGCCCTTGTCAGTCAGGGCTACATACTGGGCGCCCATGACCAACTACTTAGGGAGGTCATGGAAAACCTTTGGATGCTATCCATGAATGCACGGAAGGTCAGTATGGAAAGAAATCTCCGGATCCTGACAAGATATTCCCTAGGACCTTGAGCTAAGTCAGTGTAGAAATAGCAGGGGCTCTGACAGAAATATTTCAAATGTCATTAGAAATGGGGATGGTACTGGAGGATTGGTGTACTGCTCATGTTGTTCCATTGTTTAAAAAAATTTCTAAGAGTAAATCTAGCAATTATAGGCCTGTAAGTTTGATGTCAGTGGTGGGTAAATTAATGGAAAGTATTCTTAGAGATAGTATATATAATTATCTGGATAGACAGGGTCTGATTAGGAACAGACAACATGGATTTGTGTGTGGAAGGTCATGTTTGATAAATCTTATTGAATTTTTTGAAGAGGCTATGAGGAAAGTTGATGAGAGTAAAGCAGTGGATGTTGTCTATATGGACTTCAGTAAGGCCTTTGACAAGGTTCTGCATGGAAGGTTAGTTAGGAAGGTTCAATTGTTAGGTATTAATATTGAAGTAGTAAAATGGATTCAACAGTGGCTGGATGGAAGATGCCAGAGAGTAGTGGTGGATAACTGTTTGTCAGGTTGGAGGCCAGTGACTAGTGGTGTGCCTCAGGGATTTGTATTGGGTCCAATGTTGTTTGTCATCTACATTAATGATCTGGATGATGGGGTGGTAAATTGGATTAGTAAGTATGCAGATGAGACTGAGGTAGGTGGTATTGTGGATAATGAAGTAGGTTTTCAAAGCTTGCAGAGAGATTTAGGTCAGTTAGATGAGTGGGCTGAAAGATGGCAGATGGAGTTTAATGCTGATAAGTGTGAGGTCCTACATTTTGGTAGAAATAATCAAAATAGGACATACATGGTAAATGGTAGGGCATTGAAGAATGCAGTAGAACAGAGTGAACTAGGAATAATGGTGCATAGTTCCCTGAAGGTGGAATCTCATGTGGATAGGGTGGTGAAGAAAGCTTTTGGTATGCTAGCCTTTATAAATCAGAACATTGAGTATAGGAGTTGGGATGTAATGTTAAAATTGTACAAGGCATTGGTAAGGCCATATTTGGAGTATTGTGTACAGTTCTGGTCACCGAATTATAGGAAAGATGTCAACAAAATGGAGAGTACGGAGAAGATTTACTAGAATGTTACCTGTGTTTCAGCACCTAAATTACAGAGAAAAGTTGAACAAATTAGGTCTTTATTCTTTGGAGTGTAGAAGGTTGAGGGGGGACTTGATAGAGGTATTTAAAATTATGAGGGGGATAGATAAAATTGATGTGGATAGGCTTTTTCCATTCAGAGTAGGGGAGATTCAAACAAGAGGACATGATTTGAGAGTTAGGGGGCAAAAGTTTAGGGGTAACACGAGGGGGAATTTCTTTACCAGAGAGTGGCTGCTGTGTGGGATGAGCTTCCAGTAGAAGTGGTAGAGGCAGGTTCGGTATTGTCATTTAAAGTAAAATTGGATAGGTATATGGACAGGAAAGGAGTGGAGAGTTATGGGCTGAGTGCAGGTCGGTGGGACTAGGTGAAAGTAAGTGTTTGGCACGGACTAGAAGGGCCGAGATGGCCTGTTTCCGTGCTGTAATTGTTGTAAGGTTATCTTCCCCGGTAGGTGCTGGTTTCTTCTTTGTAGAAAAAAAGGATTGGATGCTTCATCCTTGTATTGATTAGAGGCCTAAAGAGTATAACAGTTAAGAATAAGCACCCTTTACCCCTCATTAGTTCAGCTTTGGAACCACTGCATGGAGCCACCATTTTCTCAAAGCTGGACCTTCCTATCGCCTACCATCTAGTCAGGGTGAGGGAGGGGGATGTGGAAGACGGCCTTTAATATACCTCTGGGCCACTTCGAATATTTGGTCATGCTGTTTGGCCTCACCAGTGCTCCCGCTGTTTTTCAAGCCCTCATTAATGATGTACTGCGGGACTTTTTAATTGGTCCGTATTCGTTTACCTCGATGATATCCTGATATTTTCTAGCACCACCACCCCCCCCCCCCCCTGCCAAAGAACACATTCACCATGTCCGTCAAGTCATCCAGAGACTATGGGAAAAACAATTATTTGTGAAGGCGGGGAAATGCAAGTTCCACGTTCCTGGGTTATATCTTCGAGAACGGGCGGGTGAGAGCAGAGCCCGAGAAATCTGTGCAGCGGAAGAATGGCCTAGACTCACGACCAACGAACAACTTCAACGATTCCTGGGTTTTGCAAACTTCTACCGCCGATTTAGCAGAGATAACAGTCGAGTGGCGGCCCCTTACCCAGCTTACCTCGCCTACTACCTCCTCCTTTTGGGATTCCCCACCGCTCCCATCCTGGTCCATCCGGACGCAGCCCGTTAATTCATCGTGGAGGTGGACGCCTCTGACTCCGGGGTAGGAGCGGTCCTATCCCAACAGGCAAGATCAGACGAAAAGCTTCACCCCTGCACCTTCTACTCTCGCTGACTGTCCTCCGCCGAGAGGAATTACAACGTGGGGAATCGGGAACTCCTGGAGGTCAAACTAGCATTGTAAGAATGGAGGCACTGTTTGGAGGGGGAAGAACAACCATTTGTAGTGTGGACTGATCATAAAAACCTGGGGTATATTCAGACCGCCAAACGTTTGAACTCCCGCCAGGCTCATTGGGTATTAGTTTTCCGGACGGTTCAAGTTTTCCCTCACATACCATCCAGGGTCCAAGAACGGGAAGCCGGACACGCTCTCCTGCCAATACGACTCCAAGGAGGACACTCCAGCCCAGGGACTGTCCACCCACCATCCTGCGTGGCTGCCACCCTCACTTGGGAGATCGAGTCCAAAGTAAAAGAAGCCCAATAGGATGACCCTGATCCCGGCAATGGACCTGGTGATCGCCTGTATGTGCCCGTTTCAGTCAGGTCTCAGGTTTTCCATTGGGGGCACACGTCTCGGTTCGCCTACCACCCCGGGAGTGATCGGACCCTGGCTCTCCTGAAAAAACACCTTTGGTGGCCGTCCATGGAGGCGGATACCCGTTCCTATGTCTCAGCATGTTCTATCTGTGCCCAGGGAAAAGCCTCTCAGCGGCCACCTGCGGGTTTACTTCATCCTCTACCTGTCCCTGGTCGTCCCTGATCGCACATCGCCCTAGACTTCGTCACCGGTCTACTCCCTTCACATGGGAACACCGTGGTAGACTGGTTCTCTAAGGCAGTGCACTTCGTAGCCGTCCCTAAACTCCCTTCCTCTCAAGAAACCGCAGACCTTCTCGTCCACCACGTCTTCCACCTCCACGTCTTCCACCTCCACAGAATCCTCGCAGACATCGTTTCCGATCAAGGTTCCCAGTTCGTCTCACAGGTATGGAAGGCATTCTGACAAGCCTTAGGTGCATCGATCAGCCTGTCATCCAGCTCCCACCCCAGATGAACAGGCAGACAGAACGGGTCATTGGACATACACCGGTCTTCCACGCTCAAGTATCAACTGGGTCAGATGGTGTGGCTTTCATCCCGCTCAAGAACTAGCATAGGAAACTCACCCCTCACATCCTGGGACCATTCAAGGTCGAAAGTGTATCAATCACGCAGCGGTCCGCCTAAAACTGCGAAGATTTATGCGCATCCACCAGACTTCTCATGTTTTCCAGTTAAAGCCAATTTCCGTCAGCCCCTTGATTTCCAACCCCCCCCCCAGCTGAGACTCCCCCACCTGGACAACCATGCGGCATACACCATCCGAAGACTACTGGATGTGGGCAGGGGTTTCCAATACCTGGTAAATTGGTAAGGGTACTGTCTGGAAGAGCATTCCTGGGTTCCCCTCCACTCTCCCACTCCTTCATCCTAGACCCTTCCCTCATCCAGGATTTTCATCAGGACCATCCAGACAGGCCTGTAGGATCACCTGAAGGCTCCTGTTGAGGGAGGGGTACTGTCATGGTCCCTTCTGGCAAACCCCCACCTTACTATTTACCTCGGGTATTGGGCCTCAATCCCCTTGTTTAGTTTCCAATCATTCCCAGGTTCCACTAACACCACACACCTGCTTTCCATCAGAAAATGCAGGATAAAGACCCTGTGATCAGAATAAGGAGTTTGTTGGTCGACTCCGGTGTGAGTAACCTTGTTTCATGGTTCTTAGGACTGCCAGTTCTAAGTCTAGCATTGCTCTTGGATACCGATTCCACGCTCGCCATGTCAATAACGTCTCCTGACTCTGCCTCTGCATCCGTGCTCTGCACTTGGGTTCGTCCACTGCCATGCTCATGCAACAGGATGTAGTGGATGTTGTATATTTGGACTTTTGTGCTGGGACTAGCTGGGACTTTGACAGGGTGCCACACGTCAGGCTGCTTACCAAGTTAAGAGCACATGGTGTTACAGGAAAGTTACTAATATGGTTAGAGTATTGGTTGATTGGTAGGAAGTAGCAAGTGGGAATAAAAGAACCCTTTTCTATTTGGCTGCCAGTGACTTGTGGTGATACACAGGGGTTGGTGTTGAGACCGCTTCTTTTTATGCTGTATATGAATGATTAAGATGGTGAAATAGATGGCTTTGTTGCCAAGTTTGCTGATGATATGAAGATTGGTGGAGGGGCAGGTGGTGTTGAGGAACAGGTAGGATGCAGAAGGACTTAGACAGATTAGGAGAATGGGCAAGAAAGAGGCAAATGAAATAGTGTTGGAAGATGCATGGTCATGCACTTTGGTAATAGAAATAAATGTGAGGACTATTCTCTAAATGGGGAGAAAATCCAAAAATCTGAGATGCAAAAAGGACTTGGGAGTCCTTGTGCAGAACACTTGCAGGTTGAGTTGGTGGTGAGTAAGGCAAATGCAATGTTAGCATTCATTTCAAAACGTCTAGAATACAAGAGCAGGGATGTGATGCTGAGGCTTTATAAGGCACTGGTGAGGCCTCACCTTTGAGATTTGTGAACAGTTTTGGGCTCTTCATCTTAGAATAGATGTGCTGGCATTGGAGAAGGTCTAGAGGAGGTTCACAAGGATGATTCTAGGAATGAAAGGATTATCATATGAGGAAAGTTTGATGGCTCTGGGTCTGTATTCACTGGAATTTATAAGGATGAGGGGCATCACATTGAAACCTTTTGAATGTTGAAAGGCCTAGCCAGAGCAGCTGTGGAAAGGATGGTGGGACAGTCTAGGACAAGAGGGCACAGCCTCAGGATAGAGGGGAGCCCTTTATAAACAGAGATGCAGAGTAATTTCTTCAGCCAGAGGGTGATGAATTTGTGGAATTTGTTGCCATGTGCAGCTGTGGAGGCCAGGTAGCTGGGTGTATTTAAGGCAGAGATTGATAGGTTCTTGATTGAACATGGAATCAAAGGTTACAGGGAGAAGGCTGGGAAATGGGGTTGAGGAGGAGAACAAAAAGTGATCAGTCACGATTGAATGGCGGAGCAGACTCAATTGGCCAGATGGTCTAATTCTGCTCCTCTGTTTTGTATTCTATCAGTGAAAGTCTGAGGCTTAAGGTCCTTCTAATGAAAGGCATTGTCAACTCGGCTCTCACTGAAACATCAATGAAATATTTTTAATCAAGCTGCTGTTGCTTTATGCTGATCAGATACACCTTTCCATTATTCTAGTCACACACCCGCTCTCATGTTGCAGTAAAGGCTTTTTCAAACTCATAGTTACTTAACCTGCCACAGAACAGTCACCCAAATCTCCTTTATTATTATTAATCAAGCATGTAGGCATAAGGTTAAACAAAGGAAGGTCGAAGGAGGAGGCTCCCAGTCACCTCAGGTCAGGATCTGTCAGGATCAGTTGCTAGCTCCCGTCTTTCAGAACTGCTTAGTGAAGCCATGATAATTTTGTCTCACTGCAATTTCCATTCACCTCTTCACCAGATTGTTTCAAGTGTAAATCTCTCCCTTTTCTGGTGGAGCTGAGGATCTGACCTCAACGCTGCATTCTTGGCTGACTGCTTATTTTATCCCTAGCCCCTACCACAGCTTTTGTTTAAAGGCTGTTTCCAATAACCTTTGAAGAAGAGTTCATTGTTCTCTGAGACTAAAGTACCTTGAATAGGCAATGCTCAGGGCATCATCCATCTTTAAGAACGCTCACCATTTTAGAAACGGCTTCTTCTCCTTTCTGAATGGACAATGAACCCATTAACATTACCTCACTTTTTGCTGTCTTTTTGCAATACTTTTAATTTTTTTTGTATATCTCTTATTGCAACATAGTAATTTTTATGTATTTCACTGTATATCTACCACAAAACAATCAAATTTCATGACATACATCAGTGATAATAAACCTAATTCTGATTCTGGTCTGAGATTTCACTACTTAGTTTCAATATAATTATGGAGAAAGATAGGTCTGGACCCAGGGTTGAGATTTTTTATTGGAGAAAGGCGAACTTTGAGGAGGTGCAAAAGGATTTAGAAGGAGTGGATTGAACAATTTGTTTTATGGGAAGGATGTAATAGAGAAATGGAGGTCATTTAAAGGTGAAATGTTGAGGGTACAGAATCTTTATGTTCCTGTTAGGTTGAAAGGAAAGGTTAAAAGTTTGAGAGAGCCGTGGTTTTCAAGGGATATTAGAAACTTGATTCAGAAAAAGAGGGAGATCTGCAGTAGATATAGGCAGCATGGGGTAAGTGAGGTACTCGAGGAATATAAAGAATGTAAAAAGAATCTTAAGAAAGAAATTAGAAAAGCTAAAAGAAGATATGAGGTTGCTTTGGAAAGTAAGGTGAAAATAAATCGAAAGGGTTTCTACAGTTATGTTAAAACCAAAAGGATACTGAGGGATAAAATTGGTCCCTTAGAGAATCAGAATGGACAGCCATGTGTGGAGCCAAAATAGATGGGGTAGATTTTGAACAATTTCTTTTCTTTGGTATTCACTAAGGAGAAGGATATTGAATTGTGTAAGGTAAGGGAAACAAGTAGGGTAGTTATGGAAACTATGATGACTAAAGAAGAGGAAGTACTAAGAGCTTTTAAAGAATTTAAAAGTGAATAAGTCTCCAGGTCCTAACAGGATATTCCCTAGGATCTTGAGGGAAGTCGGTGTAGAAATAGCAGGGGCTCTGACAGAAATATTTCAAATGTCATTAGAAACGGAGATGGTGCCGGAGGATTGGCGTATTGCTCAGGTGGTTCCAGGAATAATCAAAATAGGACATACATGGTAAATGATAGGGCATTGAGGAATGCAGTAGAACAGAGTGATCTAGGAATAATGGTGCATAGTTCCCTGAAGGTGGAATCTCATGTGGATAGGGTGGTGAAGAAAGCTTTTGGTATGCTGGCCTTTATAAATCAGAGCATTGAGTATAGGAGTTGGGATGTAATGTTAAAATTGTACAAGGCATTGGTAAGGCTGATTTTGGAGTATTGTGTACAGTTCTGGTCGCTGAATTACAGGAAAGATATTAACACAATAGAGAGAGTACAGAGAAGATTTACTAGAATGTTACCTGGGTTTCAGCACGTATGTTACAGGGAAAGGTTGAACAAGTTAGGTCTTTATTCCTTGGAGCGTAGAAGGTTGAGGGGGGACTTGATAGAGTTATTTAAGATAATGAGGGGGATAGATCAAGTTGACGTGGATAGGCTTTTTCCATTGGGAGTAGGGGAGATTCAAACAAGAGGACATGAGTTGAAAGTTAAGGGGCAAAAGTTTACAGGTAACACAAGGGGGAATTTCTTTACTCAGAGTGGTAGCTGTGTGGAATGAGCTCCCAGTAGAAGTGGTAGAGGCAGGTTCAGTATTGTCATTTAAAGTAAAATTGGATAGGTATATGGACAGGAAAGGAATGGAGGGTTATGGGCTGAGTGCGGGCCAGTGGGACGAGGTGAGTGTAGCGTCGGTATGGACTAGAAGGGCTGAGATGGCCTGTTTCTGTGCTGTAATGGTTATATAACAAGTAACCATATATAACAATATGGTTATATATTGTTTAAAAAGGGTTCTAAGAGGAAACCTAGCAATTATGAAGCTTTAAGTTTGACATCAGTGGTGGGTAAATTAATGAAAGATATTCTTAGAGATGGTATATCTGGATAGGCAGGGTCTGATTAGGAACAGTCAACCTGGATTTCGCGTGGAAGGTCATACAAATCTTATTGTATTTTTTAAGAGGTTACTAGGAAAGTTGACGAGGGTAAAGCAGCGGATGTTGTCTATATGGACTTCAGTAAGGCCTTTGACGAGATTCCACACAGAAGGTTAGTTAGGAAGGTTCAATTGTTAGGTATTAATATTGAAGTAGTAAAATGGGTGCAATAGTGGCTGGATGGGTGATGCCAGTGAGTAGTGGTGGATAACTGTTTGTCAGGTTGGAGGCCGGTGACTGACGTGCCTCAGGGATCTGTATTGGGTCCAATGTTGTCTGTCTTATACATTAATGATCTGGATGATGGGGTAGTAAATTGGATTAGTAAGTATACAGATGATACTAGGCTAGGTGGTGTTGTGGATAATGAAGTAGGTTTTGTATTGAATTGAACTGAATGATCTTTATTGTCATTATATATTAATGGGAATGATCTTTATAGGTACAATGAAACTCTGTTTAGCTTCCTCCCAGGCAACTAAATAAAGCGGTAGATTAAAAACAAGACAGTAATAAAAGAAGTATTAAATAGATAAGTAGCAGAAAATAATTTGCAGCAGCACCAGAATATTATAGTAATGCACAAAGTGCCGTTAGTGCAAGTATTTGAGTCCTCGTGTGTGCATGTGTGTGCTCACAGTTTCAGTCGTTGTACTGAGGGAGTGGTGTGATGGAGGCCACAGCTCTGGGGTAGAAGCTGTTCCTCAGTCTATTTGTTCTGGCTTTTAGTGCCCTGAACCTTTTGCTGGATGGCAGCGGGTCAAACAGTGAGTTGCTGGGGTGTGTGGTGTCTCTGGTTATGCTGATTGCTTTCCTCCTCAGTCAAGTCAAGTCACTTTTTATTGTCATTTCGATCATAACTGCTGGTACAGTACACAGTAAAAATGAGACAACGTTTTTCAGGACCATGGTGTTACAAGACACAGTACAAAAACTGGACTGAACTACATATAAAAAAAACAACACAGAGAAAGCTAAACTAGACTAAAGACCTATACAGGACTGTGTAAAGTGCACAAAAACAGTGCAGGCATTACAATAAATAATTAACAGGACAATAGGACAAGGTGTCAGTCCTGGCTCAGGGTATTGAGGAGTCTGATAGCTTGGGGGAAGAAACTGTTACGTAGTCTGGTCGTGCGAGCCCGAATGCTTCGGAGCCTTTTCCTAGATGGCAGGAGGGAGAAGAGCTTGTATGAGGGGTGCGTGGGGTCCTTCATAATGCTGTTTGCTTTGCGGATGCTGCGTGTAGTGTAAATGTCTGTGATGGCAGGAAGAGAGACCTCGATGATCTTCTCAGCTGACCTCACTATCCGCTGCGGGTCTTGCGATCCGAGATGGTGCAATTTCCGAACCAGGCAGTGATGCAGCTGCTCATGATGCTCTCAATACAACCCCTGTAGAATGTGATGAGGTGGGGAGTCGGAGATGGGCTTTCCTCAGCCTTCTACAAAATAGAAAGCAGAGATGCTGCTGGGCTTTCTTTGTTGAGGGACCAGGTGAGGTTCTCCGCCAGGTGAACACCAAGAAATTTGGTGCTCTTCACAACCTCTACCAAAGAGCCTGGAGAGGTTCAGTGGGGAGTGGTCGCTCGGTGCCCTCCTGAAGTCAACAACCATCTCTTTTGTTTTGTTCACATTTAGAGACAGGTTGTTGGCTCTGTACCAGTCCGTTAGCTGCTGCACCTCCTCTCTGTAAGCTGACTGGTCGTTCTTGCTGATGAGACCACGGTCGTGTCATCGGTGAACTTGATGATGTGGTTCGAGCTGTGTGTTGCAGCACAGTCGTGGGTCAGCAGAGTGAACAGCAGTGGACTGAGCACGCAACCCTGGGGAGACCCCGTGCTCAGTGTGATGGTGTTGGAGATGCTGCTCCCGATCCGGACTGACTGAGGTCTCCCAGTCAGGAAGTCTAGTATCCAGTTGCAGAGGGAGGTGTTCAGGCCCAGTAGGCTCAGCTTCCCAATCAGTTTCTGAGGGATGATTGTGTTGAATGCTGAACTGAAGTCTATGAACAGCATAGTATGTGTCTTTTTTGTCCAGGTGGGTTAGGGCCAGGGGGAGAGTGATGGCAATGGTGTCATCTGTTGAGCAGTTGGGATGCAGTTGCAAACTGCGGGGGGTCCAGTGAGGGGGTCAGCAGGGTCTTGATATGACTCATGACGAGCCTCTCGAAACACTTCATGATGATGGATGTAAGTGCAATGGGACGGTAGTCATTTAGGCAGGACACTGAAGACTTCTTCGGCGTGGGGACGATGGTGGCGGCCTTGGAGCACGTTGGAACGGAGGCGCTGATCAGGGAGATGTTGAAGATGTCAGTGAGAACATCTGCTAGCTGGTCTGCACATCCTCTGAGCACTCTACCAGGGATGTTGTCTGGTCCAGTAGCCTTCCGTGGGTTGACCCTGCACAGGGTTCTTCTCACATCAGCCACAGTGAGGCACAGCACCTGGTCATTTGTAGGAGAGGTGGACTTCCTTGCTGCTACGTCATTTTCCACCTCAAACTGAGCATAGAAGTTATTCAGCGCATTTGGGAGAGAGGCATCACCTGCACAGTCAGGTGATGTTGTCCTGTAATTGGTGATGTCCTGGATGCCCTTCCACTTGCGTCGCGTGTCACCGCTGTCCTGGAAGTAACTGTGGATTCGTTGGGCGTGTACATGCTTTGCCCCTCTGATGGCCTGAGACAGTTTGGCCCTTGCTGTTAGGGCTGCCTTATCACCTGCTCTGAAGGAGGAGTCATGGGTCCTCAGCAGCGCACGCACCTCCATGGTCATCCATGGCTTCTAGTTAGCGCATTTAGTGATGGTCTTGGACAGAGTAACATCATCAATGCACTTGCTGATGTAGCTGGTCACTGATGGATGCTGTGTACTCCTCTAAGTTGGTAGGATAGCCATCGGTTGCAGCCTCCCTGAACATGTGCCAGTCAGTGTGCTCAAAGCCGTCTTGAAGAGCAGAGATGGTTCCTGCTGGCCAGGTTTTCACCTGCTTCTGAACTGGTCTGGAGCACCTGAGTCTACTGGAATAGATGGTGTCCAGTCCTGGGAGCTCCATCCTGACAACTTGCTGGGCCGCCTTCACCTGCAATGCAGGTCTTGTCACTCAGTAGCTGTGCAGCTGGCATTTCCCCTTGGGGATGAATAAAGTATCTATCTATCTATCTAGGATGGTTTCAATTGTGCTTCTGTAGAAGTTAAGCAACAGCTTTTGTGGGAGTTTGGCCTGTTACAGCTTTCTGAGGAAGAAGAGTCTTTGTGCCTTTTTTATAAACAGCGCAGTGTTGGTGGTCCATGTCCTATCTCAAAGCTTGCAGAGAGATTCAGGCCAGTTAGAAGAGTGGGCTGAAAGGTGGCAGATGGAGTTTAATGCTGATAAGTGTGAGGTGCTACATTTTGGGATGAATAATCAAAATAGGACATACATGGTAAATGGTAGGGCATTGAAGAATGCAGTAGAACAGAGTGATCTAGGCATAATGGTGCATAGTTCTCTGAAGGTGGCATCTCATGTGGATAGAGGGTGAAGAAAGCTATTGGTATGCTGGCCTTTATAAATCAGAGCATTGAGTATAAAAGTTGGGATGTAATGTTAAAATTGTACAAGGCATTGGTGAGGCCAAATTTGGAGTATTGTGTACAGTTCTGGTCACCAAATTTTTGGAAAGATATCAACAAAATATAGAGTACAGAGAAGATTTACTAGAATGTTACCTGTGTTTCAGCACCGAAGTTACAGGGAACAGTTGAACAAGTTAGGTCTTTATTCTTTGGAGCGTAGAAGGTTGAGGGAGGACTTGATAGAGGTATTTAAAATTATGAGGGGGATAGATAGAGTTGACATGGATAGGCTTTTTCCATTGAGAGTAGGGAAGATTCAAACAAGAGGACATGAGTTGAGAGTTAGGGGGCAAAAGTTTAGGGGTAACATGAGGGTGAAATTCCTTACTCAGTGAGCAGTAGCTGTGTGGGCTGAGCTTCCAGTAGAAGTGGTAGAGGCAGGTTTGATATTGTCATTTAAAGTAAAATTACATAGGTATATGGACAGGAAAGGAATGGAGGGTTATGAGCTGAGTGCAGGTCAGTGGGACTAGGTGAGAGTGAGCGTTTGGCACCGTCTAGAAGGGCCAAGATGGCCTGTTTCCATGCTGAATTGTTATATGGTTATACTCGCAGATTCTCCCATACGATGAAAAATCTTCTCCCTATTCATCCTGCCAAGATTCCTTGGAAGCTGCCATTGTTCTAAACCCAAGCAAACACAAGCCTGGTCTCTCCAACCTTTCCACTTCAGGTATTATTTATTTTAGTTAAAGATACAGCAAGGAACAGGGTCCTCCCAGCCCAACAAGACGCAGCATCCATCAACCCATCTATTTCACCCTAGCCTTATCACAGGACCACTTGCAATGACCAATTAACCTAATAACTCATATCTCTTTGAAATGCACACACACTCGGGAAAGACATACAAACTATTAACAAAGGACATCAGGAAATTGAACACCAAACTGTTATGTTACCATGGCACCCAGTTTCAGTACATTTCCCTGAATTACTTCCAATGTATTAATGTTCTTGAATCAGGAGACCAATACAGTCACTTTACCCCACATGTAGTCCCCCCAATGCCCTTTACAACCAAAGGATAACGTCCCCGAACTTTTCAATTTCTCTAGCAATAAGCAATCTCCATTATTATATGTCAGGTCAGGTTTCCTAACTACTTGAAGTATGTGCTTAACAGCTTTCTTTGTGTCTTGCATCAGACACTCAGACCCTTCTTCATTTCTGAATACCTGTTCTCTCTCAGCTTTTATTTTTCCTACCAAAATGGAGAATTTCACATTCCCCAAATGAAACCCCATTTGCTAAATTTCTGCCTACTCACGAACTTATAAACAGCCCCCCTGCGGCTCCCCTTGTAGTCTCTTCACAAACATCTTAGCAGCGTACCAATTGATTAGTAGAGAGAGAACTTTGTACAGGTCGAGAAGAAAAGTTTAAAGTTTTGCAGGGCACTGCGCATTAGAATAGTAAGTATGACTGCAAGGCCAGTTTTCAGCTCTGGGCGTCAGATGTGGGATGTCTGAGAGACTTCCCGTCTCCCTGATGGCCACACCTGCGCCAGGTGCATCGAGCTGCAGCTCCTTCGAGACAGAATTAGGGAACTGGAGCTACAGCTCAATGACCTTCAGGAGACAGATAAGTGGGTGACTGTCAGGGGAGGGAAGGGCATCAGGTATTGGAGAGCACTCCTGTGGCTGTCCCCCTTAACAATGCACTCCATTTTGAGTGCCGTTGGGGGGGCAACCTACTTGGGGGAAGCAACAGTGGCCATGCCTCTAGCGCTGTGTCTCAGAAGGGTAAGGAACAGAAGAGGGAGGGCAGTGGTAAAGGGGACTCTATAGTTAGGGGGACAGATAGGTGATACTGTGGACATGAAAAAGAAACAAGGGTGGTAATTTGCCTCCCAGGTGCCATGGATCGTGATGTTTCTGAGCGCAGCTACAATATCCTGAAATGGGAGGGTGAGCAGCCAGATGTTGTGGTACATATTGGTATCAAGAACATAGGTAGAAAAAGGGAGGAGGACCTGAAAGCAGAATACAGGGAGTTACGAAGGAAGCTGAGAAGCAGGACTTCAAAGGTAGCAATCTCAGGATTGTTGCCTGTGCCACGCAACAGTGAGTGCAGGAATAGAATGAGGTGGAGGATAAATGCATGGCTGAGGGATTGGAGTAGGGGGCAGGGATTCAGATTTTTGGATTATTGGGACCTCTTCTGGGGCAAGTGGACTTCCTTAAAAAAAAAGGATGGATTGCACTTGAATCCAAGGACAACCAATATCCTGGCAGGGAGGTTTACTAAGGCTTTTGGGGAGTTTAAACCAGAATTGCAGGGGGGTGGGAACTGAAGTGAAGAGGCAGAGGATGGGGAAGTTGGAGCAGAAGCAGAGACAGCTTGCAGGGAGTTTGTGAGGAAGGATAGGCAGATGTTAGAGCAAAGATGCACTCAACCTGATGATTCAAGATGTGTCTATTTTAATGCAAGGAGTACTATACACAATGCAGGTGAACTTAGAGCATGGATCAGTTTGTGGAACTGCGACATTGTGACCATTACAGAGACTTCAATGTCTCAGTAGCAGGAAGTGTGCCAAGTTTTAGATGTTTCCAAAAGAACAGAGGGAGGCAAAAGAGGTGGGGGTTTGACATTGCTAATTAGGGATAGTGTCACGGCTGCAGAAAAGGAGGAAGTCATGGAGGGATGGTCTACTGAGTTGGTATGGGTAAAAGTCAGAAACAAGAAAGGGGCAATCACTCTCATAGGTATTTTTATAGACACCCCCCCCCCCCAATATTAACAGGGATATCAAGGGGCAGATAGGGAGCAGATTCTGGAACGGTGCAGTAATAATAGGATTGTTATGATGGGAAATTTTAACTTTCCTAATATTGATTGGCATCTCCTTAGTGCAAGATGGCATGGAGTTTGTTAGTTGTGTCCAGGAAAGTTTCCTGACACAACATGTAGATAAGCCAACTACAGGAGAGGCTGTACGTGATCTGATATTGGAAATGAACCTGGTCAGGTGCCAGGTCTCTCAGTGGGAGAGCATTTTGGAGATAGTGATCATAACTCTATCTCCTTCACCATAGCACTGGAGAGGGATAGGAGCAGATTATTGGGGAAAACATTTAATTGGAGTAGGGGGAAATATAATGCTATTAGGGAGGAACTTGGAGCATAAATTTGGAGCAGATGTTCTCAGGAAAATGTTCAGGGAACATTTGCATGGAGTTCTGCATATGTACATTCCATTGAGGAAAGGATGGTAGAGCTAGAGAACCATGGTGTACAAAGTATGTAACATACATACATCAATCTAGTTAAGAAAAGAAAAGCTTACGAAAGGTTCAAGAAACCAGGTACTGTTTCTTTTCCTTGAAGCGATGGAAGATGAGAGGTGACCTGATAGAAGTGTATAATATGATGAGAGGCATTGATCATGTGGATAGTCAAAGGCTTTTTCCAGGGCTGAAATAGCTAGCACGAGAGGGCACAGTTTTAAGGTGCTTGGAAGTAGGTACAGGGGAGATGTCAAGGGTACGTTTTTATGCAGAGAGTGGTGAGAGGGTGGAATAGGGTGATGGTGGTGGAGGCGGATATGATAGGGTCTTTTAAGAGACTCCTGGACAGGTACGTGGAGCTCAGAAAAATACAGTGCTATGGGTAACTCTCAGTAATTTCTAATGTAAGGACATGTTCGGCACAGCTTTGTGGGCCAAAGGGCCTGTATTGTGCTGTAGGTTTTCTATGTTTCTATGGAACTCTAAAAAATTACGTTTGCTAGGAAGGAGCTTAAGAATGGAATTAGTAGAGCCAGTAGGATTACAGAAAACCCCAGGTCATTCTACAAGTATGAAGAGCAAGAGTATGAGCCGTGTGAGAATAGGATCAATATGGTGCAATAGTGGAAACGTGTATGGAGTCAGAGGAGATGGAGGAAGTACTTAATGAGTATTTTGCTTCACTATTCACCAGGGAAGGACCTTGGTAATTGTGGGGTTGACTTACAGCAGACTGAAACACTTGAGCATGTAGATATTAAGAAAGAGGATGTGCTGGAACTTTTGTAAAGCATCAAGTCACTGGGACTGGATGAGATATACCTCAGGCTGCTGTGGGAAATGAGGGAGGAGATTGCTGAGCCTCTTGCAATGATCTTTACATTATCAATAGGGATGGGGGAAATACTGGAGGATTGGAGGGTTGCAAATGCTGGTCTCTTCAAGAAGGGGAGTAGGGATAACCCAGGAAATTGTACACCAATGAGTCTGCAGTGGGTAAATTGTTGGAGCAGATCCTGAGAGGCAGGATTTATGAGCTTTTGGAGAGACATAATCTGATTAGGGATAGACTGTATGGCTTTGTCAAGGGCAGGTCATAACTTCCGAGTCTCATTGAATTCTTTGAGGAAGTAACAAAACACTTCAATGAAGGTAGAACAGTGGATGTAGTGTATATGGATTTTGGTAAGGCATTTGATAATGTTTCCTATGTGAGACATTTAAAAGTAAGGAAGCATGGGATCCAAGGAGAGCTTGCTTTGTGGACCCAAAATTGGCTTGCCCACAGAAGGCAAAGGTTGGTTATAGATGGTTTGTATTCTGCATGGAGGTCAGTGACCAGTGGTGTTCTGCAGGGATCTGTTCTGGGATTCTTCTTCGTTGTGATTTTTATAAAAGATCTGGATGAAGAAGTAGAAGGGTGGATTAGTAAGTTTGCTAATGACACAAAGGTTGGGGTATTGTGGATAGTCTGGAGAGTTGTCAGAGGTTACAGCAGGACATCGATAGGATGCAGAAATGGGTTGAGAAGTGGCAGAATAGACTTCAACCCAGATAAGTGTGAAGTGGTACATTTTGGTAGGTCCAATTTGAAGACAGAATATAGTATAAATGTTAAGACTCTTGGCAGTGTGGAAGATCTGAGTGATCTTGGGGTCCATTTTGATAGGACACAAAGTTGCTGCGCAGTTTGACAGTGTCATTAAGAAGGCACATGATGTGTTGGCATTCATCAACCATGGGACTGAGTTCAAGAACCGTGAGGTAATGTTACAGCTATATAAGACCTTGGTCAGACCACACTTGGAGTACTGCGTTCCATTTTGGTCACCTCACTACAGGAAGGATATGGATACCACAGAGTGCAGAGAAGATTTACAAGGATGTTGCCTGGATTGGAGGGTGTACCTTATGAGAATAGGTTGAGTGTACTTGGCCTTTTCTCCTTGAAGCAACGGAGGATGAGAGGTGACCTGATAGAGGTTTTTTAAGATGATGATGGGCATTGATCATGCTGATAACTAGAGGCTTCCCAGGGCTAAAATGGCCAACACAAGGGGGCTTGGAAATGGGTACCAAGGAGATGTCAGGAGTAAGTTTTTCACACAGAGTGGTGGGTGCATGGAATGCACTGCCAGTGATGCAGGTGTAGGTCTTTTAGATAGGTATTGGAGCTTAGAAAAATAGAGGACTATGCGCTTGGGGAATTCTAGGCAGTCTCTAGAGTAGGTTACATGGTCGGCACAATATTGTGGGCTGAAGAGCCTGTAAGATGCTGTAAATTTCTATGTACTATGTCTTTCCCACCTACTTGTGTGTCATCAGCACATTTGGTAACCAGTGCCATTGTCCAAGTTACCTTTTGATTCTGAAAAGTTGAGGGCCATGCACTGATTCCTATGACACACTATTCATTCCATCTTGGCAACCAGAGAAAAAAACTTGTTTCTGCTTACTTTGTTTCCAGAATAGCTAATCAATCCAATATCCTCCCCTAATATACGTAACCTCACACACCATTGCTTTCTAATCTGAAATACCCTCTTTGTGGCACGTAATCAAACTAGACCATCCACTAGTTTCCATTTATCTCAATGAACTCTAATAAATTCATTATTAATATTCTTCCATTATTAATTCTTCATCTCTTCTGCTTTTGAGACCATGGCTCAATTTTAGTTGTCTTCTATTTACATTCTGCTTTTATGTTTCTGGATCTCTTCATTACATCCTAGAATGCTCATTTGAGAAAGTATAACATTTTGAGGTAGATGTTGAACTTCATTTTCTTTCTCACTGTAGTTGTATCTGAATGAAGGGCATCTATCAGTGTGCATTTCTCAGTATTTACCCCCAACCAGCATTATTAGAAAAATTCTTTGGTACTTAAAACAGGATATTAAGTATACAGTGGACTAACATTTGTTAAATGAACACATACCAATCCTCACAGAGGGATCAGAAGTGGAGAGAGTGAGCAGCTTCAAGTTCCTGGGCATTAAGATCCCTGAGGATCTAACCTGGTCCCAACATATCGATGTAGTCATAAAGAAGGCAAGGCAGCAGCTATACTTTATTAGGAGTTTGAAGAGATTTGGCATGTCAACAAAAACACTCAAAAACTTCTATAGATATACTGTGGAGAGCATTCTGACAGGCTGCATCAGTGTCTGGTATGGAGGGGCACAGAAGCTGCAGATTAGGTTATAAATCTAGTCAGCTCCATCTTGGGCACTAGCCTACAAAGTGCCCAGGACATCTTTAGGGAGCGGTGTCTTAGAAAGGCAGTGTCCAATATTAAGGACCTTCAGCACCCAGGGCATGCCCTTTTCTCACTGTTACCATCAGGTAGGAGATACAGAAGCCTGAAAGCGCACACTCAGCAATTCAGGAACAGCTTCTTCCCCTCTGCTATCTGATTCCTGAATGGATGTTGAAGCTTTGGACACTACCTCACTTTTTTAATATACAGTATTTATGTTTTTGCACATTTTTAAAACTATTCAATATACATAATGGATTTACTTATTTATTATTTTTTTTTCTCTCTGCTATATTATGTATTGCATTCAACTGTTGACAAATTGTTGACAAGTTGAAAAATTTCACATCACATGCCAATGATAATAAACCTGATTCTGAACGAGAATCAGAATTGCATTTAATATCAGTGGCATATGTCATGAAATTTGTTGGTTTGTGGCAATAGTATATTGCAATAATTAATAATAAAAAAAATCTATAAATTGCTATTAGGAGTATATATGAATTAACTATTTTAAATAAAGTGGAAGAAAAAGTAGTGAGGTAATGTTCGTGGATTCATAGTCCATTCAGAAATCTGATTTCGGAGAGGAAGAAGCTGTTCCTGAAACATTGATTGTATGTCTTCAGTCTCCCGTACTCCTTTCTTGAAGAGAGCATGTCTTGGATGATGGGGTCCTTAATGATAGATGCCACTTTTTTTTTGAAGCATCAATGGAGCTGGATAAGTTTACAACTTTCTGAAGCTTTTTCCAATCCTGTGCAGTGCCCCCCCCCACCCTATATCAACCAGTTAGAAAGCTCTCCACAGTACATCTATAGAAATTTGTTTGAGTCTTTGATGATACACCAAATCTCTTCAAACTCCTAAAGAAATATAGCAGCTGTCATGCCTTCTTTGTAATTGTTTCAATATGTTGAGCCCAGGATAGATCTTCAGAGATGTTGGCATCCAGGAACTTTCAACTATTCACCACATGGCCAACCTCGGAGGTCAGGACTGAATCCAAGTATCTTGTGCTGTGAAGCAGAGGCTCCACTTGTAGTTCTGGATCTCAGATTAGACTGGGCACTGAGGAAAGAGAGAAAGTGAGTGAAGGGGAGATATTTACAGAGATGGTTGTTGACTTCAGGAGAGCACGGAGTGACTACTCTCCACTGAACATTGATGGCTCCTCTGTTGAGATCGCTTAGAACACCTAATTTCTTGGTGTTCACCTGGCGGAGAATCTCACCTGGTCCCTCAACACCAGCTCCATAGCCAAGAAAGTGCAGCAACGTCTCTACTTTCTGCAAAGGCTGAGGAAAGTCAATCTTCCACTCCCCATCCTCATCACATTCTATAGAGGATGTATCAAGAGTATCCTGAGCAGCTGCATCACTGCCTGGTTCAGGAATTGCACCATCTCGGATCGCAAGACTCTGCAGTGGATAGTGAGGTCAGCTGAGAAGATCATCGGGGTCTCTCTTCCCGCCATCACAGACCCTTACACCACAAGCTGCACCCACAAAGCTAACAGCATTATGAAGGACCCCACGCACCCCTCATACAAACTCTTCTCCCTCCTGCCATCTGGCAAAAGGTACTGAAGCATTCAGGCTCTCACAACCAGACTATAACAGTTTCTTCCCCCAAGCCATCAGACTCCTCAATACCCAGAGTCTAGACTGATACTTACATTTATTATTATATTGAAATTTGTCCTCTACTGTGCTTATTGTCTTGTTTATTATTTATGTACTGTTTTATGTACTTTATGTAGTCCTGTGTAGGTCTGTAGTGTAGTTTTTGTGTTTTACGTAGTCGAGTGTAGCCTTGAGTTGTCTCGCATAGTCTAGTGTGTTGCTTCATGTAGCAACATGATCCTAGAGAAATGTTGTTTCATTTTTACTGTGTATTGTACCAGCAGTTTATGGTTGAAATTACAATAAAAAGCGACTTGACTTGTATGTATGAATGCATATATAAATACAGAAGGGAAATCAGTTGAAAAACTGATGTGCTCATTATGGAATAATGCAGCTCAGTTTCAGATCTGTGGTGAGCGTATGACCAGACTCTGTTTTGAAACTCAAAATCAATGATCCTAAAATTGTGGTCCAGAGTTAACCTCAGGGTCAATATGACACTAAGGTTGTGAGGAATCTGGATCTGTTTCAGTCTGTTGCCACGGAGACAAATAAAACGTAGAACAGTACAGTGCAGTACAGGCCCTTCAGCCCACAATGTTGTGCCAACCCTTAAACCCTGCCTCCCATATAACCCCTCACCTTAAATTCCTCCATATACCTGTCTAGTAGTCTCTTAAATTTCACTAGTGTATCTGCCTCCACCACAGACTCAGGCAGTGCATTCCATGCACCAACCACTCTCTGAGTAAAAAAAAACCTTCCTCTAATATCCACCTTGAATTTCCCACTCCTTGCCTTAAAACCGTGTCCTCTTGTACTGAGCAGTGGTGCCTTGGGGAAGAGGTGCTGTACACTCTATCTATTCCTCTTAATCTCTTGTGTACCTCTATCATGTCTCCTCTCATCCTCCTTCTCTCCAAAGAGTAAAGCCCTAGCTCCCTTGATCTCTGATCATAATGCATACTCTCTAAATCAGGCAGCATCTTGGTAAATCTCCTCTGTACCCTTTCCAATGCTTCCACATCCTTCCTATAGTGAGGCAACCAGAACTGGACACAGTACTCCAAGTGTGGCCTAACCAGAGTTTTATAGAGCTGCATCATTACCCCGTGACTCTTAAGCTCTATTCCTCGACTTATGAAAGTTAACACTCCATAAGCTTTCTTAACTACCCTATCTACCTGTGAGGCATCTTTCAGAGATCTGTGGACATTATCCAGATCCCTCTGCTCCTCCACACTACCAAGTATCCTGTCATTTACTGTGTACTCTGCCTTGGAGTTTGTCCTTCCACCTCACACTTCTCCGGGTTGAACTCCATCTGCCACTTCTCAGCCCACTTCTGCATCCTATCTGTCTTTCTGCAATCCTCGACAATCCTCAACATTATCCACAACACCACACACTTTTGTGTCATCTGAAAACTTGCCAACCCAGCCTTTTACCCCCACATCGTCATTAATAAAATTCATGAAAAGTAGAGGTCCCAGAACCGATCCTTGTGGGACACCACTGGTCACAGCCCTCCAATCTGAATGTTCTCCCTCCACCACGACCCTCTGCCTTCTGCAGGCAAGTCAATTCTGAATCCACCTGGTCAAACTTCCCTGGATCCCATGCCTTCTGACTTTCTGAATAAGCCTACTGTGTGGAACCTTGTCAAATGCCTTACTAAAATCCATGTAGATCATATCCACTACACTACCTTCATCTATATGCCTGGTCACCTCCTCAAAGAACTCCATCAGGCTTGTTAGGCACGATCTGCCCTTCACAAAGCCATGCTGACTGTCCCTGATCAGACCATGATTCTTTAAATGCCCATAGATCCTATCTCTAAGAATCTTTTCCAACGGCTTTCCCACCACAGACGTAAGGCTCACTGGTCTATAATTACTCGGACTATCCCTACTACCTTTTTTGAACAAGGGGACAACATTCACCCCCCTCCAATCCTCCGGTACCATTCCTGTGGACAATGAGGACATAAAGGTCCTAGCCAGAGTCTCAGCAATCTCTTCCCTCGCCTCATGGAGCAGCCTGGGGAATATTCCATCAGGCCCGGGGACTTATTCGTCCTAATGTATTTTACAACTCCAACAACTCCTCTCCCTTCATTTCAACATGGTTCAGAACATCAACCTCACACATATTGTCCTCACCATCATCAAGTTCCCTCTCATTGGTGAATACCGAACAGAAGTATTCATTGAGGACCTCGCTCACTTCCACGGCCTCCAGGCACATCTTCACACCTATTCGGTCCTATCTTCACTGCTGTCAACCTTTTGTTCTTCACATAATTGAAGAATGCCTTGGGGTTTTCCTTTACCCTACTCGCCAAGGCCTTCTCATGCCCCCTTCTTGCTTGCCTCAGTCCCTTCTTAAGCTCCTTTCTTGCTGCCTATATTCTTTATAGACTCATCTGATCCTTGCTTCCTAAACCTCACATATGCTGCCTTCTTCTATCTGACTAGATTCTCCACCTCACTTATCACCCATTCTTTATCTTCCTCACCAGGACAACTTTATCCCTAACACCTTGCAAGAGATCCCTAAACATTGACTACATGTCCATAGTACATTTCCCTGCAAAAACATCATCCCAATTCACACCCACAAGTTCCAGCCTTATAGCCTCATAATTTGCCTTTCCCCAATTAAAAATTTTCCTGTCCTCTCTGATTCTATCCTTTTCCATGACAATGTTAAAGGCCAGGGAGCAGTGGTCACTGTCCCCCAGATGCTCACCCACTGAGAAACCTGTAACCTGACCCGGTTCATTACCTAATACTAGATCCAGTATGGCATTCCCCCTAGTCAGCCTGTCAACATACCGTGACAGAAACCTGTCCTGGACACACTTAAACTCTGGCCCGTCTAAACTATTGGAACTAATCAGGTGCCAATCAATATTAGGGAAGTAATACAAATATAGTCAAGGCTAGAAAGAGATTCTGTTAGGGCTGAAGGCATCACCTCTGATCACCTCAATACTGAAAATGATTTTATTTCAAAATTGAATCACTTTACAACTGTTTGATCTAGCAACCACTGACTGAATGGATTATGGAGTAAAATTAATAACTGCTGAATATATGCTGTGGGGAGAGAGCAGGGAATTACAAGTTCCTGGGAGTTCACATCATGATAACCTCACCTGGTCCCTGGAATATCACCTCCCTGCACTGTCTCCACTTCCCAAGAAGAAGGAGGTAAGCAAGGCTCCAACAACCAACCCCCACCCCCATTTTCACTGTGTTTTACAGGAGCACCACTGAGACTCATATGGGAGCAGTGGAGCATCTGACTGGAGGTCCCTTCAAAGGACAGTGAGAAAAGCTGTTATTAGTTATGTTTTTATTCAAATCTCTCACCTCTCCAAGCACTAGTGAGCTGCAGCACACCTGCAGTAGCACCATCTTAAGCAAGAAGAGACATGAGTTCAGCACAAGTGACTGGAGACCTTCTACCCCATGTTCCCCTAACAAAGGAAATGACTGGAGACCTTCTACCCCATGTTCCCCTAACAAAGGAAGTGGCTGGAGACCTTCTACCCCATGTTCCCCTAACAAAGGAAGTGGCTGGAGACCTTCTACCCCATTTCCCCTAACAAAGGAAGTGGCTGGAGACCTTCTACCCCATGTTCCCCTAACAAAGGAAGTGGCTGGAGACCTTCTACCCCATGTTCCCCTAACAAAGGAAGTGGCTGGAGACCTTCTACCCCATGTTCCCCTAACAAAGGAAATGACTGGAGACCTTCTACCCCATTTCCCCTAACAAAGGAAGTGGCTGGAGACCTTCTACCCCATGTTCCCCTAACAAAGGAAATGACTGGAGACCTTCTACCCCATGTTCCCCTAACAAAGGAAGTGGCTGGAGACCTTCTACCCCATGTTCCCCTAACAAAGGAAATGACTGGAGACCTTCTACCCCATGTTCCCCTAACAAAGGAAGTGACTGGAGACCTTCTACCCCATGTTCCCCTAACAAAGGAAATGACTGGAGACCTTCTACCCCATGTTCCCCTAACAAAGGAAGTGGCTGGAGACCTTCTACCCCATTTCCCCTAACAAAGGAAGTGGCTGGAGACCTTCTACCCCATGTTCCCCTAACAAAGGAAATGACTGGAGACCTTCTACCCCATGTTCCCCTAACAAAGGAAATGACTGGAGACCTTCTACCCCATTTCCCCTAACAAAGGAAATGACTGGAGACCTTCTACCCCATGTTCCCCTAACAAAGGAAATGACTGGAGACCTTCTACCCCATTTCCCCTAACAAAGGAAGTGGCTGGAGACCTTCTACCCCATTTCCCCTAACAAAGGAAATGACTGGAGACCTTCTACCCCATGTTCCCCTAACAAAGGAAATGACTGGAGACCTTCTACCCCATTTCCCCTAACAAAGGAAGTGGCTGGAGACCTTCTACCCCATGTTCCCCTAACAAAGGAAATGACTGGAGACCTTCTACCCCATGTTCCCCTAACAAAGGAAGTGGCTGGAGACCTTCTACCCCATGTTCCCCTAACAAAGGAAATGACTGGAGACCTTCTACCCCATGTTCCCCTAACAAAGGAAGTGACTGGAGACCTTCTACCCCATGTTCCCCTAACAAAGGAAATGACTGGAGACCTTCTACCCCATGTTCCCCTAACAAAGGAAGTGGCTGGAGACCTTCTACCCCATGTTCCCCTAACAAAGGAAGTGGCTGGAGACCTTCTACCCCATGTTCCCCTAACAAAGGAAATGACTGGAGACCTTCTACCCCATGTTCCCCTAACAAAGGAAGTGGCTGGAGACCTTCTACCCCATGTTCCCCTAACAAAGGAAATGACTGGAGACCTTCTACCCCATGTTCCCCTAACAAAGGAAATGACTGGAGACCTTCTACCCCATTTCCCCTAACAAAGGAAGTGGCTGGAGACCTTCTACCCCATGTTCCCCTAACAAAGGAAGAGATTGGAAACATTCTACCCCATTTCTCCTACCAAACAAAGAGACTGCAGACCTTCTGCCCCATTTCCCCTAACAAAGGAACTCACTGTAAACTTTCTACCCCATGTTCACCTAATAAAGGAAATAACTGGTGATGTTCTACTCCATTTCCCCTAACAAAGGAAGAGATTAGCAACCTTCTACCCCATGTCCCCTAACAAACAAAGTCACTGGAGACCTTCTACCCCATTTCCCCTAATGAAGGAAGAAATTGACAGAGGAAGAGATCGACAAGCAGATGAAGGAGCCTTTTTAAATCACAGCATGAGATGTGTTTAAGGCAACAATTGTCACTGCTTCTCTGAATAGTGCTGGACGATAGGAGTTAACTCCTAATCCCAATGGACAATGTGTTTAACTCATAATAATAAATGGAATTGGATGTGTCTATCTGCTCTATTTCAGGTTAAATAACGTTATGAGTTTGAAGCGGCTTTTGCTGCAGTGTGTGAGCAGAATAACAAACATGCTGCAGATGTCTGGGTGAAGACTGGGAGCTCAAGCAGACAAATGCCGAGACCAAAACACTTTCCCTAGATCAGGCCTCAACCTCAATAATACAACAGAATGACTGCATTGTTTGAAGCATTTGATGAAAGTGCCCATAGTCACAACTGTTTGATTAATTCCATTTAATGCCAGAGAAAGTATTAAACTGGAACTCACGGCAGAACAAAACCATTATAATTTTCATTTTGTTGCCCATACCATTGTGTAGACTCCCACTTGGAGAATCTGTCCTGCTTTTCTTCAATTACACAGCATCTCAACAGAGCCACTCTACTGAATTTACTTGACCAAAAGGCCTATTTTGTGCTCTACTGTTCTATGGTCTATTTTCAGATCACTTCCTTTTAACTCAGTAAATAAAATCTAACTATAATAAGCTGCCTTCATTATACCCTGTCGATGGAATTGAATGGGATTGAACCTCTTCCTTTTCCTTCCCTTTGTATTGCATTCGGATAAACCAACCACATCCCAGTCACTCTGACTGTAGAGAGCAAGGTTGTTCAAACCAAGAGATATCAGACTATCCGCAGACAGGATGTCACGCAGGAACAGAAGGGCTGCGGATAGCACAGAATGGAAGGCTGATAATCAAAGGAACAGATGTATCAAAGAAACCCTTGCAGATAACTGGATGGAGATAAGGGGAGATGAGAAAATGTAAGTGCAATCTTTTAATGCAAATACAATCTATCTTCATCTCACTATTTAAACTTCCTAGCTGAAAGCCCACCCTGACTGAGCAATTATTTGGTGGTGAGTATGAGACGGAAGTTGAGGTAAGCAGAATAAATTCTTACTCCCACAGGTGTGTTAACCTGTCAAACAGTTAAACCCGATGGCAGATACATTACCCAACCCAGTATTGAGCTAACTGCATTTCAGGTGTCCTTCACATCTATTGAAGCCTTGCCCCATGTCACCCCTCTGAGACAGGGCACAATTCACCTCCTCATCTGAAATATAAGCTCATAAGACATGTACAAAATGGACAGGTTACACTTGATCCCGAAGGTGACCAATATCTTTTCAGGCAGGTTTGTTAGAGCAGTTGGGGAAGCTTGAAACTAATTTGGTAGGGGTATGGGAACCCGAGTGATAGGACTGTTGGTTTACAAGCAGAGGCAGTGTAGAGAGACTGAAGGGAAGGACAGGCAAAATTGCAGTCAGTGGAATAAGATGCAGTGAAAAGGGGGACAAAATGAAAGAGGGTGACAGATACAGGACTGAAAGTGTTATCTCCAAATACATGTAGTGTATGGATAAAGGTAGATAATCTTGTCGCACAGCTAGAGATTGGCAGGTATGACATTGTGGGCATCACTGAGTTGTGGCTGAAAGAAAATTACAGTCAGGACCTTAACATCCAAAAATACACATTGTATCGAAAGGACGGGTAGGTAGGTAGAGGTGGGGTGACTCTGTTAGTAAAAAATGAAATCAAATCCTTAGAAAGAGATGACATAGGATCGGAAGGTGTAGAATTCTTGTGGGTAGAGTTAAGCAACTGCAAGGGTAAAAGAACCATGATAGGAGTTATATACAGGCCTCCAAACAAAAGCAAACATGTGGGCTACACTTTACTCCAGGAGGTAGAAAAGGCATGTCAAACGGGCAATGTTACTATAGTCATGGGGGATTTCAATATGCAGGTAGATTGGGAAAATCAGTTTGGTGCTGGATCTCAGAAGAGATAATTTATAGAATACCTACAATATGGCTTTTTAGAGTAGTTTATGGTTGAGCCCACTAGGGAATCAACAACTCAGGATTTGGTGTTGCGCAATGAACCAGATTTGATTAGGGTGCTTACAGTAAGGGAACGCTGACAAGGCAATGATCATAATATGATAGGATTCACCCTGCAGTTTGAGAGGGAGAAGCTAAAGTCAGATGTATCAGTATTACAGCAGAGTAAAGGGAATTACAGAGGCATGCGAGAGAGAGTCTGGCCAAAGTTGATTGGAAGGGGACACTAGCAGGGATGATGGCTGAGCCGGTGTTTCTTGGAGGAATTTGGAAGGTGCAGGATAGATGCATCCCTAAGAAGAAGTAGTCTAAAGGCAGCATGATACAACCATGGCTGCCAAGGGAAAAGAGCAACAAAATAGTAGGAAGCTAGAGAATCGAGAAACTTAAAAACTAACAGCAGGCAACTAAAAATCATAAGGAGCGAAGAGATGAAATATGAAATTAAGCTAGCCAATACTATCAAAATGAATACTAAAAGTGTTTTCAGATACATAAAGAGTAAAATAGAGTAAATATTGGACTCCTGGAAAATGATGCTGGAGTGGTAGTAATGGGGTCAAAGAAATGACAGAAGAACTGAATAAGTATTTTGCTTCTATCTTCACCATGGAAGGCACTAGTAGTATGCTGGAAGTTCAAGAGTGTCAAGGGGCAGAAGTGAGTGTAATTATTATT
Organism: Hypanus sabinus; assembly: GCF_030144855.1. Lineage (NCBI taxonomy): Eukaryota > Metazoa > Chordata > Chondrichthyes > Myliobatiformes > Dasyatidae > Hypanus > Hypanus sabinus. The sequence continues at coordinate 677,420 of NC_082735.1, read as the reverse complement.
ATTAGGGAGAAGGTGCTTGGAAAACTGAGAGGGCTGAAGGAAGATAAATCACCTGGACCAGGAAGGCTACAACCCAGGGTTCTGGAAGAGGTGGCTGAAAGATTGTGAAGGCGTTAGTAATAATTTTTCGAGTATCAATAGTTTCTGTCGTGGTTCTGGAGGACTGAAAAATTGCAAATGTCATTCCATTCTTCAAAAGGCAGGGAGGCAGCAGAAAAGAAATAAGCCAGTTAGTCTGACCTTAGTTGTTTGTCAAACCGTAGTTCCTCAAATCTGGTTCCGATTTGCACCATTCCATAGGCTTTCTCAAGTCTCCTCATCCATCTTAGTTGAACTTTTCATTCCTGCTTTGCAAAACTCCTAAAAAGTAAACTCTTTTACCAAGTTTTTGGTCATCTATTGCCTGCATAAGTGGGTTTGTGGCATATTTTGATGGACAATGCTTCTAAAGAACAACAGAAAAAAGTAGGAAACTAGAAATGTCTTTGCTTAACACAATGTTGTTGTACAATACTCAAAGAATCTTATAATATTTCCTGTGTGGGTTACTTCAAGTGTTACCTGTGCAAAAATTGTGTGTGCAGGAAGTTAATTTCAGAGGTGACTGAACACACTATCATATCAAACAGCAAAAAGTGCATGGTTCTTTAATGGTTTAGATCACTTACCCAGAAGCAGGCTGCAGCCAGACAGAAAGCTCAGCATGGTAGTGTAATAGTTAGCACAACACTTTACAGTACCTTCAACCTGGGTTCAATTCCCACCGCTGCCTGTAAGGAGTTTGTACATTTACCACATGACCACGTAGATTTCCCCAGGTGCTCCAGATTCCTCCCACAGTTTAAGTACGTACTAGTCGGTAAGTTAATTGGTCATTGTACATTGTCCTGCGATTAGGCAAGGGTTAAATTAGGGGATTGCTGAGGCAACCTAACATGTCCACATTTTGCTAACCATAACATTGTCTTTGCAATGTGGGAGGAACCACAGGGAGGGTGTCCTTGGTGTGAAAGCAGGATATTGCAGGAATAGTGCAGTGGTCATTTATACTGATACTTTTGGGGAACCACTGGGACGGTGTCCTGATGTGAAAGCAAGGTATTGTCTATTAGAACTGTGCAGTGGTCATTTATGCTGATATTATCATGGGCAGATGAAAGCAGAATGATAGCTTGGTATGGAAAAGTTCAAGCACATTTGTTTCTCATGTGGTTTGTTCACTAACTGCCTTGGTCAGCAGTTGTGCTCCCAAGCTAGGCGGACAATGAAGTCTTTACCCATAGTATATACTATGTTCCTGCTAAGTTTACACCTGTTTCTTCCAAGTATTCAACAAGGAAAAGGTCTGATCCATCAGCTGAGGAAGAATGGTAGGTTTCCTTTCCCTTGCATGGTGTGTCTTGAGACTGGAGTCAATTTCAAGGACTGAAGATGCTGAAGTTACTCCTTCCCTGTGATGAGACTGTCCTGCTAGTGAGAATGATTATGATGTATGGCACATTGTTCGCTATGATTCAGCAAGTCTGTGGGCCTGATAGTGTATTCCTCAGTGCATAGGGCATTGTGGGACACTTTTCAAGGTCAGTTGAGCTGGGAGCAAGCTTGCTGCTTCTAAAGTCAGTGCCCGGTTGATGCTGAGTGCTTCTATCCAGTTTTATCCTTGCTCATAATAGCCTATCTTAGTAATGGAACAACTGAAGAAAGGGAACAGTAGAGCCACCAAATACCATGGCCTGACACTGATATCTGATCTTGGTGATCCAGAAATGACCTCAGTGGTGGAAAATCCTGCAAAAGCTAGTGGATTCGGCCCAGAGAAGCTCTCTCAACCATTGAGCACATCTACATGAAATGTTGCAGCATCTATCATCAAAGATCCTCAACACCCAGACCATCAACTTTTCTCACTGATGCCATCAGGTAGAAGGTGCAAGGGTCATAGTTCAAAGTAAAAATTTATTACCACAGTCCAGATGCTCCAGGGTTATGTGAAGTGCCAATGGGATGGCATCTGCTACTGCTTTTGTAAGTGAATTGGAACGGATCTGATCGCCACTCAGACAGGAGCTGATATGCTTCAACACCAACCTCTCAAAACACTGTAGATGTAAGTCCCACTGGGCAATAGTCATTTAGACAGGTTACCACGTTCTTCTTGGGCATCGGTACGATTGAAGCCTGTTTGAAGCAGGTGGATTGCACACAGCTGGAACGACAAGTTGAAGATATCTGCGAATACACTCACCAGCTGGTCGACATGGGTCTTCAGTACTCAGCCAGATACTTCATTCTCTCAAAGGCAGCCCACATGTCATCATCAGATACCGAGACCAAAGGATCATTGGGGGATATGGTTCCACAATAGTTCCTCCTTGTTCTGGTGGTCAAAGAGAGCATAGAAGGCATTGAGCTCATCTGGAACTGAAGCACTGCTGACCCCTATGTCACAAGATTTAATTTGGTAAGAGGTTATGGCTTTCAACCCTGCTACAGCTGTTAAGCATCCCTGATTGATTCCAGTCTAGTCTGGAATCTCCACTTCACCTGAGAGGTGGCTTGCTGGAGGTCATATCTGTCCCTCTTGTAGCGTTCTTGATCTCTGGACTTGAATGGCTCTGATCTGGCTCTTAGCAGGTTCTGGATTTCATTGTTCATCCAGGATTTCTGGTTGGGGAAAGCCCTGCCTCAGGCCTCAAGCTTCACACCACTAGGTTCAAGAAAAGTTACTACCCCTCAACCACCAGGCTCTTGAACAAAAGGGGATTCTATTCCTGGTGTTTCACAACCAATGGTTTATCTTTATACTTCATGCTCTCGTTATTTATTGCTATTTACATATATTTGCATTTGCACAGTTGCCCCCTTTATTCAGAATCTTGTTGGGAAATGTGCAGTCACTGGAGAACAAAATGAAGTTCCTAAGGGCAAGATTTCTGTGTCGGAGGGAAACAACAGACTGTTGCTTTCTACAGTGGCATGAAAAAGTTTGGGCACCCTTGGTCAAAATTTCTGTTACTGTGAATAGCTAAAAGGCATAAAGTTAAAGATGACATATTTCTTTAATATTTTAAGCAAGATTGCTTTTTACTTCCATCTTTTACAGTTTCATAATAATAAAAAAGAAAAAGGGCCCGAAGCAAAAGCTTCAGTACCCTGCATGGTCAGTACTTAGTAATACCCCCTTTGGCAAGTATCACAGCTTGTAAATGCTTTTTGTAGGCAGCTAAGAGTCTTTCAGTTCTTGTTTGGGGGAGTTTCGTCCATTCTTCCTTGCAAAAGGCTTCCAGTTCTGTGAGATTCTTGGGTGGTCTTGCATGCACTGCTCTTTTGAGGTCTATCCACAGATTTTCGATGGTTTAGGCCAGGGGACTGTGAGAGCCATGACAAAACCTCCAGCTTGTGCCTCTTGAGGTAGTCCATTGTGGATTTTGAGGTGTGTTTAGGATCATTATCTTGTTGTAGAAGCCATCCTCTTTTCATCTTCAGCTTTTTTATAGATGGTGTGATGTTTGCTTCCAGAATTTGCTGGTATTTAATTGAATTCATTCTTCCTTCTACCAGTGAAATGTTCCCCATACCACTGGTTGCAACACAAGCCCAAAGCATGATCAATCTACCCCGGTACTTAACAGTTGGAGAGGTGTTCTTTTCATGAAATTCTGCATCCTTTTTTCTCCAAACATACCTTTGCTCATTGCAACCAAAAAGTTCTATTTTAACTTCATCAGTCCACGGGACTTGTTTCCAAAATGCATCAGGCTTGTTTAGATGTTCCTTTGCAAACTTCTGACGCTGAATTCTGTGGTGAGAATGCAGGAAAGGTTTTTTTCTGATGACCCTTCCATGAAGGTCATATTTGTGCAGGTGTCACTGCACAGTAGAACAGTGCACCACCACTCCAAAATCTGCTAAATCTTCCTGAAGGTCTTTTGCAATCAAATTGGGGTTTTGATTTTCCTTTCTAGCAATCCTACGAGCAGTTCTCTCAAAAAGTTTTATTGGTCTTCCAGACCTCAACTTGACCTCCACCGCTCCTGTTAACTGCCATTTCTTAATTCCATTACTAACTGAGAAAACGGCTACCTAAAATGCCTTGCTATCTTCTTAGAGCCTACTCCTGCTTTGCAGGCATCATTTCTTTTAATTTTCAGAGTGCTAGGCAGCTGCTTAGAGGAGCCCATGGCTGCTCATTGTTGGGACAAGGTTTGAGGAGTCAGGGTATTTATAAAGCTTTGAAATTTGCATCAGCTGGCCTTTCCTAATGATGACTATGAACAAACCATAGTCCTAACAAACTAATTAAGGTCTGAGACCTTGGTAAAAGTTATCCGAGAGCTCAAATCTCTTGGGGTGCCCAAACTTTTGCATGGTGCTCCTCTCCTTCTTTTCACTCTAAAGTTGTACAAAACAAAAATAATACAGTAATCTTGCTTAAAATGTTGAAAAGAATGTTTAATCTTTAACTTTATGACTTCTGGAGACCAGGTCATCTTCTACTCACTTAACTATTCACAGTAACAGAAATTTTGACCAGTGATGCCCAAACTTTTGCATGCCACTGCATGTCTGAGCAAGATGTAGCTTTCTCCCAGCATGCCAGATACAGTAGTTAGACCTGAAGGCTTCTCAATTTGCCGAATGGACTGAACTACTGATTTGGAAAAGGCAAAAGGTGGAGGTATATGTTTCATGATAAACTCTTGTTGGTGTTCCAGTGTGGCGATTTTGTCAAACTTGTATTCATACACACAGGTAGGTTTCCAATCCCAGACCACCTCTGAGACTCCAACCTCCAGCCCCTATCCAAAACTCTCAGACAACGGGCCTCCAAGGTGGACGTCATGGAGGGATTGTCTATGGATTTCTGTGGGTGGAGATTAGGAACAGGAAGAGGTCAATAACTTTACTGGGTGTTTTTTATAGGCCACCCAATAGTAACAGGGATACTGAGAAGCTGATAGGGAAACAGATCCTGGAAAGGTGTAATAATAACAGAGTTGTTGTGATGGGAGATTTTAATTTCTTAAGATCTTTCTTAAGGAGATTTCTTACATCTCCTTAGAGCAAGGGGTTTAGATGGGGTGGAGTTTGTTAGGTGTGTTCAGGAAGGTTTCTTGACACAATATGTAGATAAGCCAACAAGAGGAGAGGCTGTACTTGATTTGGTATTGGGAAATGAACCTGGTCAGTTGTCAGATCTCTCAGTGGAAGAGCATTTTGGAGATAGTGATCAAAATCCCGTCTCCTTTACCATAGCATTGGAGAGATATAGGAACAGACAAGTTAGAAAAGCGGTTAATTGGAGTAAGGGGAATTATGAGGCTATCAGGCAGGAAATTGGAAGCTTAAATTGGAAAAAGATGTTCTCAAGGAAAAGTACGGAAGAAATGTTTGTGTGAAGTTCTGCATAGACAGGGAATTCCCTGTTCCAATGAGACAGGGAAGTTATGGTAGGGTACAGGAACTGTGGTGTACAAAGGCAGTAATAAATCTGGTCAAGAAGAAAAGAAAAGCTTACATAAGGTTCAGAGAGCTAGGTTTAGAGATCTAGAAAATCATAAGGCTAACAGGAAGGAGCTTAGGAGAGCCAGACGGGGGCATGAGAAGGCCTTGGCAGGCAGGATTAAGGAAAACCTTATGGCATTCTACAAGAATGTGAAGAGCAGGAGGATAAGGAATGAAAGAATAGGACCTATCAAATATGACAGAGGGAAAGTGTGTACAAAACTGGAGGAAATAGCAGAGGTACTTAATGAATACTTCATTATTCACAATGGAAAAGGCTCTTGGTTATAATAGTGATGAATTGCAGCAGATTGAAAAGCTTGAGCATGTAGATATTAGCATATAGAGCATATAGAGTGCCTACGAGATGCATTCTTGGAACAGCTTGTACGAGAGCCGACCAGGGACAAGGCTATTCTGGATTTAGTCTTGCGTAATGAACAGGATTTGATAAGCGATCTTGAAGTAAAGGAGCCATTAGGAGGTAATGACCATAATATGATAAGTTTTTATCTGCAATTTGAGAAGGATAAGGGCAGATTGGAGGTGTCAGTGTTGCAGTTGAACAAAGGAGACTATGGAGCCATGAGGGAGGAGCTGGCCAAAGTTGACTGGATGGATAGCCTAGCAGAAAAGACAGTGGAACAGCAATGACAGGTATTCTTGGGAATAATGCACAAGGTGCAAAATCAGTTCATCCCCTGGAGAAGGAAGAATTCAAAGGGGAGAAGGGGCCACAGTGGTTAACAAAGGAAGTCAGAGATTGCATAGCATTAAAAAAAAGGAAATATGACCGAGCTAAGGTGAGTGGGAGGACAGATGATTGGGAAATTTTTAAGGAACAACAGAACTTAACTAAAAAAGCAATACGGGGAGAAAAAAATGAGGTAAAATCTGCCCACTTTTTTAGGTATGTGAAGAGAAAAAAGATAGTTAAGAACGATGTTGGGCCCTTGAAGAATGAATTGGGTGAAATTGTTATGGGAAACAGAAATGGCAGAAGAAATTAACAAGTACTTTAGATCTGTCTTCACTAGGGAAGACACAAGCAATCTCCCAGATGTATGGATGGGCCAAGGACATATGGTAACAGAGGAAATGAAACAGATTGACATTAGGAAGGAAACAGTGATGAGTAGATTGATGGGACTGAAGGCTAACAAATCCCCAGGTCCAGATGGTCTTCATCCTAGGGTACTAAAGGAGGTGGCTCTGGAAATTGCGGATGCATTGGTAATCATTTTCCAATGTTCCTTAGATTCAGGATCAGTTCCTGAGGATTGGAGAATGGCTAATGTTATCCCACTTTTTAAGAAAGGAGGGAGGGAGAAAACAGAACTATCGACCTGTCAGCCTAACATCAGTAGTGGGGAAGATGCTAGAGTCCATTATTAAAGATGAAATAGTGGCATATCTAGATAGCAGTGATAGCATTGGGCTGAGCCATCATGGATTTACAGAAGGCATTTGATAAGGTCCCACATAGGAGATTGGTGGGTAAAATCAGAGCTCATGGCATTGGGGGGAAGATATTGACATGGATAGAAAACTGGTTGGCAGATAGAAAGCAAAGGGTAACGGTGAATGGGTGTTTCTCGGAATGGCAGGTGGTGACTAGTGGGGTGCCATAGGGCTCGCTATTGGGACCACAGCTGTTTACGATTTACATCAACGATTTAGATGAAGGCATTGAGAATAACATCAGCAAGTTTGCTGATGATACTAAGCTGGGTGGCAGTGTGACATGTGATGAGGATGTTAGAAGAATTCAGGGTGACTTGGATAGGCTGGGTGAGTGGGCAGATACTTGGCAGATGACGTTTAATGTGAATAAGTGTGAGGTTATCCACTTTGGGAGTAGGAACAGGAAGGCAGATTATTATCTGAATGGTGTAGAGTTAGGTAAGGGAGAAATACAAAGAGATCTAGGAGTCCTTGTTCGTCAGTCACTGAAGGTGCATGAGCAAGTGCAGCAGGCAGTGAAGAAGGCTAATGGAATGTTGGCCTTTGTTACAAAGGGAATTGAGTACAAGAGCAAGGAAATCCTCTTGCATTTGTACAGAGCCCTGGTGAGACCACACCTGGAGTATTGTGTACAGTTTTGGTCTCCAGGGTTAAGGAAGGACATCCTGGCTGTAGAGGAAGTGCAGCGTAGATTCACGAGGTTAATTCCTGGGATATCCGGACTGTCTTACACAGAGAAGTTAGAGAGACTGGGCTTGTACACGCTGGAATTAAAGAGATTGAGAGGGGATCTGATTGCAACATATAAGATTATTAAGGGATTGGACAAGATAGAGGCAGGAAATATGTTCCAGATGCTGGGAGAGTCCAGTACCAGAGGGCATGGTTTAGGAATAGGGGGTAGGTCATTTAGGACAGAGTTAAGGAAAAACTTCTTCTCCCAGAGAGTTGTGGGGGTGTGGAATGCACTGCCTCGGAAGGCAGTGGAGGCCAATTCTCTGGATGCTTTCAAGAAGGAGCTAGATAGGTATCTTATGGATAGGGGAATCAAGGAATATGGGGACAAGGCAGGAACCGGGTATTGATAGTAGATGATCAGCCATGATCTCAGGTAGAAGTGGTAGAGGCAGGTTTGAGTTTGTCATTTAAAAAAAAAGGATAGGTATATGGACAGGAAAGGAATGGAGGGTTATGGGCTGAGTGCAGGTAGGTGAGAATAGGTGAGAGTAAGCGTTTGGCACGGAGTAGAAGGGCTGAGATGGCCTGTTTCTGTAATTGTTACATGCTTGACTAATCTGTTGGAGTTTTTTGAGGGTGTAACAAGGATGTTAGACGAGGGTAAGCCAGTGGATGTTGTGTACCTAGATTTTCAGAAGGCATTCGATAAGGTGCCACATAGGAGATTGGTGAGTAAAATCAGAGCTCATGGCATTGGGGGCAGGGTTTCAACATGGATAGAAAACTGGTTGGCAGATAGAAAGCAAAGGGTAGCAGTGAATGGGTGTTTCTCGGACTGGCTGGAGGTGACTAGTGGGGTACCACAGGGCTCTGTATTGGGACCACAGCTCTTTACAATTTATGTCAATGATTTAGATGAGGGCATTGAAAACTATATCAGCAAGTTTGCTGACGATACTAAACTGTGTGACATGCGAAGAGGACGTTAGGAGAATACAGGGAGACTTGGATAGGCTGGGTGAGTGGGCAGATACTTGGCAGATGTCATTCAATGTGAATAAATGTGAGAAGTTATCCACTTTGGAAGCTGGAACAAGAGGGCAGAGTATTGTCTGAACAGTGTCGAGTTAGGTAAGGAGAAATGCAAAGAGACCTAGGAGTCCTAGTTCACCAGTCAATGAAGGTGAATGAGCAAGTGCAACAGGCAGTGAAGAGGGCAAATGGAATGTTGGCCTTTATTACAAGGGGAATTGAGTACAAGAGCAAGGATGTCCTTTTGCATTTGTACAGGGCCCTGGTGAGACCACACCTGGAATATTGTGTACAGTTTTGGTCTCCAGGTTTAAGGAAGGACATTCTGGCAATTGAGGAAGTGCAGCGTAGATTCACTAGGTTGATTCCTGGGATGGCAGGGCTGTCTTACGCAGAGAGATTGGAGAGATTGGGCTTGTACATGCTGGAATTGAGGAGATTGAGAGGGGATCTGATTGAAACGTTTAAGATAATTAAAGGATTTGATAGGATTGAGGCAGGAAATATGTTCCAGATGTTGGGAGAGTCCAGTACCAGGGGGCATGGATTGAGAATAAGAGGACAGTTATTTAAAACAGAGTTGAGGAAGAGCTTCTTCTCCCAGAGAGTTGTGGAGGTGTGGAATGCACTGCCTCGGAAGACGGTGGAGGCCAATTCTCTGGATGCTTTCAAGAAGGAGCTAGATAGATATCTGATGAATAGGGGAATCAAGGGATATGGGGACAAGGCAGGGACTGGGTATTGATAGTGAATGATCAGCCATGATCTCAGAATGGTGGTGCAGACTCGAGGGGCCGAATGGTCTACTTCTGCACCTATTGTCTATTGTCTATTGTTATGTGGTTATAAGTGCTGTCTATCTGGTTCTAATGATTGAACATACTGAGTTGTTGGTCCTGTGTACTGAACATAACTGGACTGTCACAGAGTCCTTCCTTGGTCTGAGCTCATTGACTGGCATCCTAATTGCACCCTTAACCTCTGGTGCACTTCCATTTCATTTAGAGGTACAGCATGGTTACAGGCCCTTCTGGCCCAATGAGGCTGCCTGCCCAATTACACCCATCTGGCCAGTTAAGCTACTCACCCGTACACATTGGAATGTCAGGGAAATGGTAGCATCCAGAGGAAATTCATCTGGTAATGGGGGAAATACAAACTCCCTAGAGATAGCAGTGGGAATTGAACCGGGGTGCATGTGACAGATTTTTGAGTCGGTGCTCAACTGTATGGTGCGATGCTAAGCTACTGTGATGCTTTTGATGAGATACATTGTGGAATTGATACTAGTAATTGGAATGAATCCACTTACAAACTAAAACCGGTGCAAATCTCACTCAGTGAGGTAAAGGATGCCTTACCACTGTATCACAAAACCTTTGTCTCACCGGATGATACAAGTTATAGTACAGTGTCAGCACTAAACTTGTATTTCCCCCCTTTTTGACAAAACCACAAATGTTTGTTCACTCAAAAATTACATCCAATGATCAGAGATTTACAAAATTACTTACAATTTCAACTTAAAATATGATTATGATCATCTATGAAACACTCAATTCCCTGGGGAGGAGTGGCCTACTGTCCTCTGAAGACTTCCCCCCCCCCCCCCCCCGGAGTACCTATAGTGACCCCCAAACATGAACATAACCCCAGAAAAGGGGCAGGCAGTCAGCTGGAGCAGAGCCCTTAACTGTCCAGTATGTGAACCCGTGAAAGGCCACTTCGGCCAGGTTCAGGAGAAAGCCCTCCAGTAGATCCCCCAAACGAATCCACTGCATTCCCCGCCCACCACCCCACTGAGTGAAGCACGGGGCTGAAGTACATCCAGAACTTGAGCACCAGCCTCTTCCGGTTCTCAAACAGGGATTGCAACCTTTCACACTCTTTATGTACAAAGTACACTGCTTCCTGTCAGTCACACAGGGTGTCAGTGAACCTACTCAAAGATATGTCACATGACACTGCCCTATGCAACACCTTCCATCCAGGCCCTCAGTGTACAGAGGACAGGACCCCCACCCTGAATACATTAGAACAGACCTGAAAAGCACTACTTCTGCTGTCTTAAGGCATTCCAGAGCTCTCTAGGTATTCAACGGATCCCCAGCATCTCAGTTGAAAGGTTCAAAGTTTAAAGTAAATATATTATCAATGTACATGCATGTCACCATACGTTACCCTGCGATTCATTTTCTCGTGGGCATTCACATTAGAACAAAGAAATCTCTCCCCAGGAAGGAGACAATTAAACCATCATATCAAAGAGTGATGCCAATACGTTTACATTTTTCTTTGACTATTTTCAGTGCTGTGGTTTGCTGATTGAAATGCTGAGCTGACACGTGGCAGTGATACAAACAATCTCCCTTTCTCTCACATCTGCCAAGTGACCTTATGAACGTTTCCAGCATTTTTGTTTGCTTTATGCAAAACTATTGATCTGCTTGTGGTTTCATGTGCTTTTAATTCAGCACTGAAACACGGAACGAACTGCAGTTATGAGCCTTAAGCGTGGAGGCTGACGAATTGAGGAAGAATTTTAACAGTCACTTCAGATTCTGAGTGGAGGTGCAGTCAGGGGCTCCATTCTTATGGTATAAGGACCACAATCCCAATCAGCAACTGGCAAAACAAAATACAGCACATGTGTAAGTTTCCCTAGTACAGCAGGGAATGAGTGAGGGATAGTGAAAATGCAGACAAGAAAATTATCTTTGAGTATCAAGACTTTTTAATATTACCTCAAACCCTCTTGGGACTGTGAACTCTCAGGGTAATATCTATGTGAGCAGGGCTTTGTCCTGGATTGGCCCTTAATTCAAACACCAGAAAATCGTTAAAATTGGGCACCTGATGACTGCCTGGAATAAGCACAACACATTTTGTTTTTAGAATGAGCCACACTCAGTCACCTCAGACCACACTCAAACACAAACTCCAATGTCCTTACCATTGGCCCTTTATAGGACAGATTGAAGATGCCAGGGACAAGGTTACAAGATGTCAAAGGTTTGTACTATTTAGAGTAAGTGAGAGCAGGGTTACCCCTTTTATCTCCAACACAAGAGATTGTGGGTCATTACCAGCCACCAGCAGACTGATATCATCCTCTCCACTGCCCTTCCCCAACTCACAATCATCTAGCTCTTCATCAGAAGCTCTATCAAATCACTTCTTTTCCCAACGAGATCCACACAAATATTGGAACACCATGGAATTCTGGGTCCAAAAAGAAATGTGGAGCAGGATCTTAGAACAATCAACTTGATTTTCAATCTGATGATGGGTTTGCTTTCAGTTCTGTGACAGTCTCAATTCCAAGTGCTTGATGCTAAATATACTTGTTCCCACCATCTGCTCATTGAAACTTGGTGCTCTCATCAATACCTGCAGATTGGATTTTAAACAGATTGTGTGTGCCAGCTCCAGGCACGGGCAGCTAATGTTGTGCATTTTTTCAAGAAGTAAAATAGGGATAATTTACGTAATTATATGTCAGTGAACCTTACATCAGAATCAGGTTTAATATCACCAGCATATGTTGTGAAATCTGTTGTCTTTGTGGCAGCAGTACAATGCAATGTATAATAATGAAAAAGATGAATTTCTGTAAGTATATATACACATACTATGGAGGCTTGTGCCATGATGAAGTTGACTAAGTTTACAACTCTGTGTAGCCTCTTTCAATCCTGTACAATAGCACCCTCCCTATACCAGACAGTAATGCAACCAGTTAGAATACTCTCTATGATACAGCTGTAGAAATTTGTGATCGTCTTTGGCAACATACCAATTCTCCTCAAACATCAGTGGTGGGAAGGCTATTGGAGGGGACACAGAGGGATATGATTTATGTGCATTTGCAAAGGCATGGCCTGTTTGTGACCAGTCATCAGGGCTTTGAGCAGGTCTCACAAACTTGATTGAGTATCTTGAAGCAGTAAGACAGGTGCTGATGAAGATAAATTAGTGGGTTTCATTTACGTGAACAAGGTATTCGAGAAGATCCACCGTGGTTGATTCAGAAGAAGGCATCCAGGATGAATTGTCAAGTTTGGATTCAGAACTGGCTTACCCATAGAAAACAGAATAGGGCTGTAATGCTGTCATGCTGGCTGGAGGCCCAAGACCAGTGGTGTTCTGCAAGGATTGGTGCTGAGACTTCTGTTGTTTATGATATATTTTTCTGATTTGAATGAACAAGAAGATGAGTGGATTAACAAGTTTGCAGATGACACCAAGATTAATGGAGTTGTGGACAGACTAAAGGACTATCAAAGAATACAAGTTGATAAAAATCACTTACAGAGAGTGGAAGATGGAGTTTAATCAAGGGAATTGTGAAATGTTACACTTTGGGAGGTTAAATAGAATTGAATTGACTTTATTACTTACATCCTTTATGTATATTAGGAGTAAAAATATTTACATTACATCTCCGTCTGCTTGAGTACTGTTGGGGGAAGCAACAGTGGTCGCGCTTCTGGCACAGAGTCTGGCCTTGTGGCTCAGAAGGGTAGGGAAAGGAAGAGGATGGCAGCAGTGATAGGGGAGATAGGGGACTCTATAGTTAGGGGGTCAAACAGGTGAATCTGTGGACGCAGGAAAGAAACGCCAATGATAGTTTGCCTCCCAGGTGCCAGGGTCAGGGATGTTTCTGATCACGTCCACGATATCTTGAAGTAGGAGGGTGAAGAGCCAGAGGTCATGGTACTTATTGCTACCAACAAAATATGTAGGAAAAAGGAATGGGTCCAGAATACAGACTACAGGGAGTTAGGAAGGAAGTTGAGGAGCAGGACCTCAAAGGTAGTAATCTTGGGATTACTGCCTGTGCCACATGACAGTGAGTATAGGAATAGAGTGAGGTGGAGGGATAAATGCGTGGATGAGGGTTTGAAGAAGGGGGCAGGGATTCAGATTTCTGGATCATTGGGACCTCTTTTGGGGCAAATGTGTTCTGTACAAAAAGGACAGATTGCACTTGAATCCCAGAGGGGCCAGTATCCTAGCGGGGAGGTTTGCTAAGGCTCCTGGGGAGAGTTTAAATTAGAATTGCTGGGAGGTGGAAACTGAACTGATGTGATGGAGGAAGGGGTGATTGGCTCAAAAGTAGAGAAAGCTTGGAGCCAGTGCAACAGCAGGAGGATAGGCAGGTGACAGAGAAGGGATGCCCTCAGACCAATGGTTTGAGATTTTAATGCAAGGAATATTATGAACAAGGTGAATGAGCTTAGAACGTGGATCAGCACTGGAGCTATGATGTTGTGGCCATTACAGAGACTTGGATGCTGCAGGAGCAGGAATAGCTACTTCAAGTGCCAGGCTTTAGATGATTTGGAAAGGACAGGGAGGGAGGCAAAAGAGGTGGGGGCGTGGCACTGCTGATCAGAGATAGTGTCACGGCTGCAGAAAAGGATTAAGTCATGGATGGGTTGTCTAGAGAGTTTGTGTTGGTGGAAGATAGGAATAGGAAGGGGTCAATAACTCCTCTGGGTGTTTTTTTATAGACCACCCAATATTAACAGGGACATCAAAGAACAGAAAGGGAGAGAGATTCTACAAAGGTGTAATAATAACAGAGGCGTTGTGGTGGGAGATCTTAATTTCCTAAATATTGATTGGCATCTCCCTAGAGTGAGGGGGTTTAGATGGGGTGGAGTTTGTTAGGTGTGTTCAGGAAGGTTTCTTGACACAATATGTAGATAAGCCTACAAGAGGAGAGGCTGTACTTGATCTGGTATTGGGAAATAAACCTGGTCAGTTATCAGGTCTCACAGTGGGAGAGCATTTTGGAGATAGAGATCACAATTCTATCTCCTTTACCATAGCATTGGAGAAGGATAGGAACAGACAAGTTAGAGAAATGTTTAATTGGAGTAAGGGGAAAAATGAGGCTATCAGGCAGGAGCTTAGAAGCATAAATTGGAAACAGATGTTCTCAGGGAAACATACGGAGAAATGTGGCAAATGTTCAGGGGATATTTGCATGGGGTTCTGCATAGGTATGTTCCAATGAGACAGTAGGATTTCATTGATTTGGTAGGGTACAGGTGCCGTGGTGTACAAAGGCTGTTGTAAATCTAGTCAAGAAGAAATAACTTATGAAAGGTTCAAAAAGCTAGGTAATGATAGAGATCTAGAAAATTATAAGGCTAGCAGGAAGGAGCGTAAGAACGAAATTAGGTGAGCCAGAAGGGGCCATGAGAAGGCCTTGGCAGACAGGATAAGGAAAACCTCAAGGCATTCTACAAGTATGTGAAGAGCAAGAGGATAAGACATGAGAGAACAGGACCAAACAAGTATGACAGCGGAAAAGTGTGTATGGAACTGGAGGAGATAGCAGAGGTACTTAATTAATATTTTGCTTCAGTATTCACTAAGGAAAAGGATCTTGCTGATTGTAGGGATGACTGATAGTGGACTAAAAAGCTTGAGCATGTCAATATTAAGGAAGAGGATGTGCTGGAGCATTTGGAAAGCATCAAGTTGGATAAGTCACCAGGACTGGACAAGAGGTACCCCAGGCTACTGTGGGAAGCATGGGAGGAGTTTGCTGAACCTCTGGCAATGATCTTTGTATCATCAATGGGGTCGGGAAAGGTCCCGGAGGATTGGTGGGTTGTGGATGTTGTTCCTTATTCAAGAAAGGGAGTAGAGATAGCCCAGGAAATTGTAGACCAGTGAGTCTGATGGAGAAGATCCTAAGAGACAGGATTTATGAACATTCAGAGAGGTATAATATGATTAGGAATAGTCAGCACGGCTTTGTCAAAGGCAGGTTGTCCCTTATGAGCCTGATTGAATTTTTTGAGGATGTGACTAAACACATTGATGAAGGAAAAGCAGTAGATGTAGTGTATATGGATTTCAGCAAGGCATTTGATAAGGTACCCCATGCAAGGCTTATTGAGAAAGTAAAGAGGCATGAGATCCAAGGGGACATTGCTTTGTAGATCCAGAACTGGCTTGCCCACAGAAGGCAAAGAGAGGTTGTAGACAGGTCATATTCTGTGTGGAGGTCAATCACCAGTGGTGTGCCTCAAGGATCTGTTCTGGAACCCTTACTCTTTGTGATTTTTATAAATGACCTGGATGAGGAAGTGGAGGGATCAGTTAGTAAGTTTGCTGATGACACAAAGGTTGGAGGTGTTGTGGATAGTGTGGAGGGCTGTCAGAGGTTACAGCGGGACAGTGATAGGATGCAAAACTGGGCTGAGAAGTGGCAGATGGTGTTCATACCAAATAAGTGTGAGGTGGTTCATTTTGGTAGGTCAATTATGATGGCAGAATCTGGAGGATCAGAGGGATCTTGAGGTCCAAATTCAAAGGACGCTCAAAACTGCTACACAGGTTGACTCTGTGGTTAAGAAGACATACAGTGCATTGGCCTTCATCAATCATGGGATTGAGTTTAGGAGCCGAGAGGTAATATTGCAGCTATAAAGAATCCTGGTCAGACCCCACTTGGAGTTCTGTGCTCAATTCTGGTCACTTCACTACAGGAAGGACGTGGAAACCATAGAAAGGGTGCAGAGGAGATTTACAAGGATGTTGCCTTGATTGGGGAGCATGCCTTATGAGAATAGGTTGAGTGAACTTCGCCTTTTCTCCTTGGAGTGATGGAGAATGAAAGGTGACCTGATAGAGGTGTACAAGATAATGAGAGTCATTGATCATGTGGATAGTCAGAGGCTTTTCCCCAGTGCTGAAATGGCTAGTACGAGAGGGCATAGTTTTAAGGTGCCTGGAATTAGGTACAGAGGAGATGTCAGGTGTAAGTTTTTTACGCAGAGAGTGGTGATTGCGTGGAATGGACTGCCAGTGGTGGTGGTGGAGGTGGAAACAACAGGGACTTTTAAGAGACTCCTGAATTGGTACATGGAGCTTAGAAAAGTAGAGGGCTACAGATAAGCCTAGGTAGTCCTATGTTAGGGACATGTGCGGCACAGCTTTGTGGGACAAAGGACCAGTATTGTGTTGAAGGTTTTCTGTGTTAAATGTTCTATGAATGTGTAATGTGCAATTTGTAGTAATTAGTAATAAATAGTATGTACTACAGGACAGTCAATAGAACACAGAAATACAGTTGTCTCAGCATGAATTAATCAGTTTGATGGTCTGGTGGAAGAAGCTGTCCTGGCTTTTATGCTGTGGTACCTTTTCCCGGATGGTAGCAGCTGGAACAGTTTGTGGTTGCGGTGACTCAGGTCCCCGACAATCCTACAGCCCTTTTTACACACTTGTCCTTGTAAATATCCTGAATCATGGGAAGTTCACATCTATAGTGCACTGGGCTGTCCGCACCACTCTCTGCAGAGTCCTGTGATTAAAGGAGGTACAGTTCCCATGCCAGGCAGTGATGCAGCCAGTCAGGATGCTCTCAATTGCACCCCTGCAGAAAGTTCTTAGGATTTGGAGGCCCATACCAAACTTCCTCAACCATTTGAGGTGTAAGAGGTGCTGTTGTGCCTTTTTCACCACACGGCTGGTGTTTACAGACCACGTGAGGTCCTCGGTGACGTGGATGCCGAGGAACTTAAAGCTGTTCACCCTCTCAACTCCAGATCCATTGAAGTCAATAGGGGTTAGCCCGTCTCCATTCCTCCTGTCGTCCACAACCAGCTCCTTTGTTTTTGCGACATTGAGGGAGAGGTTGTTTCTTTGACACAACTGTGGATACTGAGGAATTTAAAGCTGTTCACCCTCTCAACCCCAGATCCATTGAAGTCAAT